>NC_056729.1:1978421883-1978721883 GCF_019279795.1 Protopterus annectens | reverse complement strand
ATGCCCAGCTGATTGCAGAGTGACAGAGTGGACTCCCTGGCCTGAATGAGTTGATGCCTGGTGGTGGCGGTAAGGAGCCAGTCGTCTAGGTACGGAAACACCTGGAATCCAAAATGTCTGAGGTGAGCCGTGCCCATTGCCATGCATTTGGTGAACACTCAGGGGGCTGTAGTGAGACCAAAGGGCAGGGCTCGAAACTGGTAATGATTGTCTCCCAACTGGAAGTGCAGATGATCCCTGAATGTCCTGGCCATTTTTATGTGGTAGTACGCATCATGGAGATCTATCAAGCACATCCAACTGTCTTTCCCTAAGAAGGGAAGTATTGACTGAAGCGTGACCATCTGAAACTTCTCTTTACACATTTGTTTAGTCTGCTGGGGTCCAATATAGGTCTCCAGTCCCCTGTCTTCTTTGGAACTAAAAAGAATCTTGAGTAAGTTCCGGATCCTGTGTGGGTCTGCTGGGACTGGTTGGATGACTCTTTTTCTAGCAATGTCTGGACCTCTACTGTTGCTTGTTCCCTGTAACTGGGTGGAATGTCTGGGATTTTCCTTGTCGGTGGAGAGGGTGTGGCGAATGGGATGAAGTATCTTCTGGAAATGATACTTTGTACCCAGTTGTCATTTGTTATTTTGAGCCAGGCATCTGGGTACAAAGATAAGTCACCCTCGATTGCCTCCAGAGCAGGACAGTAGGGCCTCCTTTCACGAGCGCTGGTAGGGCTTCCCAAAGAAGTGATCTCTGTCACCCTGGTGTTGCGGACCCTCTCTGCCACGAGGGCGGCGTCTTCTATTATTGCCACCTCCTCTGCCCCTGGAGGGGGGATCACCACGTGTGTCTTGAAAGGCTCCTTGGGCTTTTCGGAACCACATTTTCCCTCCCCTTTGACCCTTGGGGTAGGGTCTCGTAAGGGTGGAAAAATGGACCCCGATGGCAGGCACAGTCTTTCCGTCCTGCTCACACCTGGTTAAGGTTTCCTTGAATTTAGGCCCAAACAGGGACAAGCCATCAAAGGGAGTGTTCATGAAGGACGACTTGAAGGACTCTGCAAAGGAACACAAGGGCATCCAGGAGTGTCTTCTAAGAGCAACTCCTGTACCCGCTGCCCTACTCGTTCCATCAGCTGCATATGAAATGAGGCGCATGGACGAGTTCACTACATTAAGGGTAGCAAGCAGGGTGGCAACTTTGTATGTAGCTCCTGCAGCTACTGTACCCTGAAGAGTACCTCCCAGCTCTTTAAGGAGATCTCTTTGTAGTCTGGTAAAATGGGTTAAATAGTTAAGCGAACGAACAGCAAAAGTCACTGAACTAAACATGCGCTTACCATATCTATATCCATGATCCTGGGGTCTCTGTTAGGAGAATGGATAGACAAGTAAGTTTCAGACATTTCCTTTTTGGTAGCTGCCGCCACCACCATGGCATCGACTGGCACACCTTTTGTCAAGAAGGATTTATCTGGGGGGGGGGGGGGGCAGATATGAATTTATTAGGCCTCCTAGGGATAGGCTCCATAGTATCTGGAGACTCCCAGGCCCTTCGTGAGACCAGCTGCATAAGCTCATCGAAGGGCGGAGACACCCAAGAGATGGAAGGCTGTGACCCGAAAGCCTTCAGGAGGACTGACTCGTCCTCAGTAGGGTTGGTGGACTGCCAGTCACCCTTCTGCCTAAGGATTTCCAGTATCTCAGCAAATGAGATATCCTCTAGAGGGAGACCGTGGGGACCCTTCTGATTCATCCAAGTCAGTGTCAGCTGTTAATGACTCCTGAAGGGAGTCCAAATGTTTCCTCTTACACACTCTTCCTGGGAATCTCCTCAGTGGGAGCTTCTGGGGAGGTCTTGGAAGAGCATGGGCCACCCAATGGGGCTTCCTGAGGCTCTGGGTCTCTGCGCTTTGCAAGGATCTGTGAGGCAGAAGCAGACACAGGCGCTTTAGGGGATAAAGAAGCCAGACCCGAAGTTGAGGATGTCTTGGGAGACATAACTCTCCTCATAGCTTCAAAGTCACCTCTCCTCCGATGTGAAGGGACCGATGGATCTGAGGAAACCATCGATACCCCCGGCACCAGGATAGTGGGCTCAGAGCCTGAGGTAGGAGCCAAGCTCATCCGAGCCGAAGCCCCGAGAGGCAAAGTTGGAACCGGCAAGTCAGTTTGACTATTCTCCCTGGACCTGACCAGAGAGTGTCGGCTCCTAGAGTCCTCGATGGGCGCCGAGGAAGTCAGAATGAATGGAGCCGAAGACAAAGGAGCAGGCATCAGCTCCGAAGGCTCCACAATCAGCAGGTCTGACTCCTCTGGCTCAGAAGGACCAGTATGGCTTGGAGGAGGAAGAGATATACCTGGCATAAGGGTCTTCAGCTCCAAAGCCGCCTGGGTTGGAGGCTTACAGAAGATTGAGATGATCAGACTGATGGTACTGACTGCAGTAGAGGCAATTTAGGAGTTTCGGATACTGGTTCCAAGACTGGGGACCGGCTCTGAAAAGAAAAGACAGTCGGCTCCGAGACCTGTGGAGCCGATGTCACAGACTCTTTAGATTTTTTTGATTCTCCAGAAGTCTTGGAGAACTTTGAGAACTTACTAGATCCATCCTGGTCAATCAAAGCCTCCTGGAAAGAAGGTTTCAACAAACCCCTATCAACAAGCTTCCTTTTTCTCTCTTGGAGGACTCAAGAGGAAAAGAATGACATATAGAATATGTTTCTTGTAAGTGCAAGGCACCCAAGCAGTAGACACAATTCACATGGCAGTCAGTAAACGACATCTTTTGCCCACATCTAGGGCATTTTTTTAAACCCTGACTTAGGGTGTTTGTCTTTGTCATCAGCCATGACAGAAGTGGACACACCCAACAACAGCAAGTATAGGTTCATAGATTAGTACTAAGCTAACTGCCCTTGCGAGCCATTTTAAGCCTAGCCAATTATCCCCCGTGAGACTCAAACCCTGCACCTTGTGCTTGCAAGGCAAACACCTTAACCATTAGGCCACCCTCCCTACCTATAAATTAGCCTTCTAATAAAAACCAGGCTAACTATCAGCACACGCACATAAAATGATTAACCAGATAATCTGAATAGCAAGTAAACTGTAATAAAATACTATGCTGTGGAAAAAATGTGACAAAAGGTCACTGAATAAACAGTGAATAAACAGTGACTATACACTAAGTAATCACACTATACTATGCAAATAAGAAAAGTGACAAAAGGTCACTGAACAAGCAATTTTTTTGTCAGAAAATTTAAATAGGCTTATCAGAAAAATCGAGGCCAAATATAAAGCTAAGAAAAGCACACAGGGAAGGAGACACTACAGAAAAGGCTTTAAGAGCCTATCTAGCTTAATATCCAACTATTTTAATGCTAATCCAACAATAAAATTTGAAAATAGAAAGGTAATAAAGTTTTTACTGGTCCAAGCTAGCAAGAACCTCCAGTCAGTTGCAGCGGCAAATTAGATCTGAGGTAACTCAGGGTGCATCATGGGATAGGGACTTGGCCTCGAGCTACTAGAAATCCTCAAGCTTTACAGTAGGTGCTGACTCGGAGCCGAGGGATCGGCTCTGAACCCATCACTAAAGAATGAATGGCGAGATAGAACAACTTCACATCTACAAATTCCGTACTGGACAGTGGTTGGAATTGCTCATGTTTATGGTGATAGCCAGGACGGTTGCTAACTGGAGTAAGTAGCCCTTGGCTTGGATCAGTCTTTGTTTCATGGAAGTGGTTAGGAGCCAATCGTCCAAATACGGGAACTCTTGGAATACTTTGAGCCTCAGGTGAGTGGCTACCACTGCCATGCAATTGATGAACACCCAGGGGGCTTTGGTGAGACCAAAGGGCAGTGCTCTAAACTGGTAGTGATTGGCTCCCAGCAGGAAGCGCAGAGATCTCCTGGAGTGACTGTCTATTCTGATGTGATAATATGCGCCTTGAGATCTAGTGAGCACATCCAGTCATCCTTGTGCAACAGCAGCAGTATGGACTGAACCATAACCATCCAGAACCTTGCCTTCCTGACATATTCACTTAACTTGCTAAGATGCAGAATTGGTCTTAAGTCCCCTGTCTTTTTTGGCACTAAAAAGCAGTGGGAGTAGGTTCTAAATCCTCTTTGTTCAGTTGGGACCACCTAGATGACTCTCTTTTGCAACAGCCATGGAATTTCCTGTGCTGCCTGCTTCCTTTGACTGGGTGGTACGTCTGGAAGGGTTTCGGACTGTGAAGGCAGGAGGGAAAAGGGAATATAGTAGCCTCTGGATATCACACTTAGCATCCACCTGTTTTGAGTCAACTGGGTCCAAGCTTCGAGGTGCAAATCTAATTGACACCAGACTGCCTCCAATGTTGGACAGTCGAGCAAACCTGATTTCAACAGCAGAAAGGGTCTTCCTGTCCTTTTCTCTCTGGGTAAGTGTGTCTCCAACTGATGACCCAAAGAAAGGAGGAACCATCGTAAGGGGCACTGACAAACGACGCCTTAAAGGGCTCCGCAAGATTACATAGCCTCATCCAGGCATGCCTCCTTAGGGAAAGACCTGAAATGGCTGCTCGCGAGGTGTTCTCAGTGGTATGGGAGATTAACGTCATTCAGGAATTGGCAATAGATGCAGTGGTCAGATTGAGAGCAACTTTCGTAAACTGCACCACAGGCATGAACTCTGAGACAGAAGCTAATAGTTCCTTGATCAGGTTCCTCTGTAGCCAGGTGAAATGAGCTAGGTAGTTTAATGACCTCAGTGCAAAGGCTGCCAAGGTGTAAACATGCTTCCCAATTCTGTCCAATGCTCTGGAATCCTTGTTTGGCGGATGGACATTGGCGGCTTCTTCTGCCAGCTCTTTCTTCCTGGCCATCAACAACACAATAGCATTGAACAATGGACCCTTACTCCAATGTTTCCTGTCTGTAGGGGGCACTAAGTACCTATCGGGCCATTTGGGAATAGGCTCAATGGCGTCTGGTTCCTTCCATGCAAGGCGAGATATTAAGTCCACCAGGGGATCTGCCGGGGGGGGGTCACCCAGGACATAGATGGGCCCGTCCCAAACGCCTTCAAGAGAACTGACTCCTGAGAAGAAGCGGGTTGGGCAGACCACTCACTCTTCAGCTTTAGGATCTTCAATATGTCTCCGAAGGACACATCTTCAGGTGGGGATCAGGGGGACCCTTCCCCCTCATTGCAATCAGTATCCTTAGTTAAGGACTCCAATGGGGAGTCCATGTGCCTCCTTTTACATGTCCTCTTCAGAGAAACTTCCTCAGCTGGGTATTGCAGATAAGTATCAGAGGAAGTGGATCTCTCTTGAGCAGGGATATCCTGAAGGCTGCTAGGGATGGGAAGGCTTGTGTCAGGATGAGAGAGAGTAAGGCCTGGATCCGATGGAGGCACAGGGGTAGGTTGGGGAACCTGTACTGTCGAATCTCCAACTCAGAGAAGACCCTCTCCACTACCTGAAAGGCCAAAGGACCCAGTGAGGCCCTATCCAGTTCTCCCGGAGCCAAGATTACCGAGGAAAAATGGGACAGACTTACACCGGATCCATGGCCCTCCAGAAAGGATCGGACCTGAGGTATCCAGTGCCAAAGCACCCAAGGGAAGGGAAGGCTCCAAGAAGGAAGGAGCCGATCCCAAATCCCCATACCCAGCACCGATGCACCGGCTCCGAGACTCAATCTGCTCTGACAGGGTCAAAGCGGGGCTCATCAAGGGCATTCTTGGTGTTGAGGAAAGAAATTTCCTCTGCACTGAGTCCAACATGCATGGCAGTCCCAAATCCGTAGGCTCTGAAGCCAGGGGCCGGATCAGAGAAGGAGTCCTGATGAGGTGACTAGAGTAGCTCACGGATCTGACGGGATGGAGCCAAGACTACCCCCATCTGAATCTGGGCCTTAAGAAATCTCCTCATCAACCTGTCCATGTCCACCTCAGACAAGCTTCTGGAGGACCTAGATGAAGCTGACAAGGGCAGCCTAAAGTGTTTAGACCTGGAGGAGAGAGCTGGGGACTTCGTCGAAGCCCTCGGATCTGCAGTATTAGATTCCGAAGTTGGAGCCATTGATGGAGTTAGGGAAAAGGTGGTGATCTCCCCTGGATCTGAGGGAACTTTAGGATCTGGAGAAGGGAGATGACTTTGGCGGATCCAAAGAGGAATCCTCCAATTTCTTAGGCTTTTTAGAATCCAGAGCATCCCTCAGGGAAACATGGAGGGACCTCTTTTTAGATTCCTTAGCAGAAGCCGAGGAGGTAGAAACATGGGATGGCGTCTGAGCCTCAGCCGAGGACGGAAGGAAGAAGGCCCCTTAATATAAGTTTGTTCCATCTGTCGACTAAAGCCCAAAGGTTAAAAGCCACACAGGCAGAACACTCAGCATTTAGATGGTCAGCTCCCAGGCAGTACACGCACTCCTTGTGGGCATCCTGACTGGGAGTTTAATGTCCACAAGAAGTGCAGCGTCTGAAGCCTGGAACGAGTTTGTCAGACATAACCATTGACAAACCCGCCAAAAATAATGGAAAGGTAAGAAACCAAACAAATAAGGTCTTAATGAAAAAACTAACACATAATTTGGATTAAACTTTAACTTTAATCTGACTCTAACTTTAAGCTTGACTCTTTGCTTAAGGCTCAAACTATTAACTAATAACTTTTTTTTTACAGGAGGAAAAGCGACAGGCAAGAGTACACACACACACACACACACACACACACACACACACACACACACACACACACTAGAAAGAGAGGGAAGAAAAGAAAATGATAAAGGCACTTACAATATCCTTTCAACAACTGACAGCTTGAGAGAGGGAATCCATGTCTGAACTCACTGAGCAGCAAAGGAGATCGAAGGTAGTTGGGTGAATGCAGGGTATTGTGGGTATGAGAGAGGATCTTGAGAAGCCAGTGCATTTCTTCGTGCCGGTCCCAAGCCCGGATAAATGGGGAGGGTTACGTCCGGAAGGGCATCCGGTGTAAAACCTTTGCCAAATAACATATGCACACAACAATACAGATTTCCATACCGGATCGGTCGAGGCCCAGGTTAACAACGAACGCCGACAGTACTGTTTGCCAACAGGGTGCTGGTGGAAATTGGGCTACTGTTGGCCGAAGGAGAAGAAGAGGGGGAAGGCATTCCTGAAAGCAGAAAGAGAGGAGGAAGGTTAGGAGTGTAGTAGTGAGGGTAGGAACTTTGAATGTCGGCAGTATGACTGGTATACAGAGAGAGCTGGCTAATATGATGGAGAGAAGGAAGGTTGACATATTGTGTGTGCAAGAGACCAGATGGAAGGGGAGTAAAGTCAGGTGTATAGGAGGCGGGTTCAAATTGTTCTATCATGGTGTGAATGGGAGGAGAAATGGGGTAGGGGGTTATCCTGAAGGAACAGTATGCCAAGAGTGTTTTGGAGGTGAAAAGAGTGTCGGACAGAGTGATGTTTATGAAGCTGGAAATTGATGGTGTAATGATGAATGTTGTTAGGGCATATGCTCCGCAAGTTGGGTGTGCGATGGATGAGAAAGAAAAATATTGGAGTGAGATGGATGAAGTGGTGGTGAGTGTACCCAAGGGTGAGAGACTGGTGATTGGAGCGGATTTCAATGGGCATGTTGGTGAAGGGAACAGAGGGGATGAGGAAGTGATGGGCAGGTATGGTGTTAAGGAGAGGAATGCAGAAGGTCAGATGGTAGTGGATTTTGCGAAAAGGATGGACATGGCTGTGGTGAATACATATTTTAAGAAGAGGGAGGAGCATAGGGTGATGTACAAGAGTGGAGGCAGATGCAAACAGGTGGATTATATCCTATGCAGGAGGGCCAGCCTGAAAGAGATTGGAGACTGTAAAGTGGTGACGGGGAAAAGTGTAGTTAGGCAGCATAGAATGGTGGTCTGTACGATGATGTCGGTGATCAAGAAGAGGAGGACAAGTGTGAGAGCAGTGCCAAGGATCAAATGGTGGATGTTGAGAAAGGGTGATTGCGAGCTGGAGTTCAGGGAAGAGTTAAAACAGGCACTGGGGGCAGTGAAGAGTTACCGAATAGCTAGGTAACTACAGCAGAGATGGTAAGGGAGACAGCTAGAAAGGTGCTTGGTGTGACATCTGGACAGAGGAAGGAGGACAAGGAGACCTGGTGGTGGAACGAGGAAGTACAGGAGAGTATACAGAGGAAGAGGCTGGCAAAGAAGGGGATTGTCAGAGAGATAAAGAAAGTAGACAGGAGTATAGGGAGATGAGGAGCATGGTGAAGAGAGAGGTGGCGAAGGCTAAGGATAAGGCATATGGAGAGTTGTATGAAAGGTTGAACACTAAAGAGGTAGAAAAGGACCTGTACTGACTGGCTAGATAGAGGGACTGAACTGGGAAAGATTGCAGCAGGCAAGGGTGATAAAGGATAGTGAGTGAAACGTACTCACAAGCGAGGAGAGTGTGTTGAGCAGATGGAAAGAGTACTTTGAGGGGCTGATGAATGACGAGAATGAGAGAGAGAAAAGGTTGGATGATGTGGGGATAGTGAATCAGGAAGTGAAACAGATTAGCAAGGACACTGTACGGACAGCTATGAAGAGGATGAAGAATGGAAAGGCTGTTGTTCCAGATGACATACCAGTGGCAGCATGGAGGTGCTTATGAGAAATGGCAGTGGAATTCCTAACCAGACTGTTTAATGAAATCTTGGAAAGTCAGAGGATGCCTGAATAGTGGAGAAAAGGTGTTTTGGTACCTATTTTTAAGAATAAGGGTGATGTGCAGAGTTGTAGTAACTACAGAGGGATAAAACTAATCAGTCACAGCTTGAAGTTATGGGAAAGAGTAGTGGAAGTTAGGTTAAGAAGGGAGGTGATGATTAGCGATCAGCAGTATGGTTTCATGCCAGGAAAGAGCACTACAGATGCAATGTTTGCTCTGAGATTGTTGATGGAGAAATATAGGGAAGGTCAGAAGGAGTTGCATTGTGTCTTTGTGGACTTGGAGAAAACATATGATAGGGTGCCTAGAGAGGAGTTGTGGTATTGTATGAGGAAGTCAGGAGTGACAGAGAAGTATGTAAGAGTGGTACAGGATATGTACGAGGGTAGTGTGACAGTGGTGAAGTCTGCAGTGGGAGTGACAGATCCATTTAAGGTGGAGGTGGGATTACATCAAGGATCAGCTCTGAGCCCTTTCTTATTTGCAATGGTGATGGACAGGTTGACAGACGAGATCAGACAGGAGGCCCCATGAACTATGATGTTTGCAGATGACATTGCGATCTGTAGTGAGAGTAGGGATCAGGTTGAGGAGACCCTGGAGAGGTGGAGATATACTCTAGAGAGGAGAGGAATGAAGGTCAGCAGGACTAAGACATAAATGTGTGTGTGAATGAGAGGGAGGATAGAGGAATGGTGAGGATGCAGGGAGTGGAGTTGCTGAAGATGGATGAGTTCAAGTACTTGGGATCAACAGTTCAGAGTGTGGACGAGAGGTGCAAAAGAGAGTACAGGCAGGATGGAATGGGTGGAGAAGAGTGTCAGGAGTGATTTGTGGCAGACGGGTACCAGTAAGAGTGAAAGGGAAGGTTTACAAGAGGGTAGTGAGACCAGCTATGTTGTATGGGTAGGTGATAATTGCATAGACAAAATGGGAATTGTAGGAACAATATGCAGAGGACAGGAAGAAATGGAAACAGATGATCCTCTGTGGTGATCCCTAATGGGAACAGCTGAAGAAGAAGGGAGGATCTTGACAGTCAGATCCAAGCAGTGGCCAAGCCAGATCTGAGGGTCGGATCCAAGACCCTGGCGTGAGGGTGAATGAAGAAGACAACATCAGATCAAACCATATTGACAAATTTTCAGTTGCAAACATTATACATCACATGTAATCTTTACAGTCATTGTCATTCAAATATTACATACCTCATTCTACTCAGCTCAAGCTGCCTGACAGTATGGGCATGTGCCTGGAAGCTTTGGAAGCTGGCCAGCTGTTATATCTTTGACAGTATATAACCCATACAGCTAAGGCTTCTGCAGCAGTGATCAATATGATGAACATCATGGAGAATTTCAGGTCATACCTGAGAGTGCTGAATCACTACAATATTTTTATATTTTTACTGGACCTCTTGACACCTTATTAGGATGGGTCTATGTGAAAACTAAATGCAAATAAGCCTTTAAGGCAACCAAACAGGTATCAATACCAGATGCCTACCTGAGTTTCTCACCATAAAGAAGATTAAATAGCTACTTCAAGGTTAGTGTCAATATCTTCCCATGATGAAATGGACATGACCCACCATTGCCACAAAGTATGAAAAATACACTTTATGTGAATGATAAATAATGTTTCTGTACCAGAAGCATGTTAAGTTATTGTTCTGTACACAGCATTTGCTTCTTCATAGTAATCTAACTAAATCAAGAGAAAGTACAGCATTTGATACTGACACTATGGATGTGCAGTTGATGTGTATGCCCAGCTGGGGCCATATTGTGTAAGTTAAAGAGTCATCCTTTTGTGGGGATTGTTTTGACCTAAATCTCTACCTCCTCATGTTGACCTTAGATGTTTAAACTAAGTGGTACTGACAGGGTCACACTAAGCAAATGTCCCACCCCTGGCTATAGGGTGGTCATGCCTTCTTAGTTCCCCTTACCTCCCAGAACAGCAGCAATTCCCAGAGTCCAGGCCTCCACCAGGGCTCATTAGTTGACGCCCGCATTATTCTCCTCCCCAGGAAAGGCACACTCATCCTCCCTGCTGCTCTATCAGTCACACAAACTGCTAATCAAATTCAGGTTACCTGGGCCATAGTCAAAGCTTTATCCCCTTATGCCACTGGAATACAAAATTAAAAAATTAGATTATACAATTACAAAAAGAAAGAAATTCCTTCAATTGTATAACTATTCAAACATTTCTGAATCACCATTTGAAAGAATACCGTTTGGTGGTCACCTGAAAGCGCAGTTTACTATAACTTCTTCAAGGTCCTGAATAATATAGATATTTTAACCATGTTTATCGGAGGACAGTACATTATGTGTATATTTCTAGTACAATATCCAATTTTAAGATGTAAGAAGCAGCGTTTAACTCAAGTCAATTAAGTACTTCCTTGATAAGCATTAGTCTAGCAGAGAAGCCACAGCAGGTGTGTGTGTGTGTGTGTGTGTGTGTGTGTGTGTGTGTGTGTGTGTGTGTGTAGCAGGAAGCCATTAAACCAACTTACATACTTCATTCAGACTAATTTATTTATTTATTTATTTTATTTTACATTTGTTGACTGGGATAGTCCGACTGGATGCATGTCCATTTTCAGCGGAGGCCTGGGGAGAAAAGCTCCAAGGGTAAGCAGATACAGCATTACATAATACCAGCATTACATATTACAAACAGACTATTTACAGAGATTACATATGTAAACAGGTTAAACAAGTTCCACAGGTTACATTTAATCCTGAGCACAAGTCAGGATTAAATTAAATTACACAGTAAACTGGTTAACAGATTTTTACACATTCTAGAGAGAGTTAGCCAGGCTTGATACATTGACATAGCCAGTTAAGTGACAAATGTTGTTTGAGTCTAGTTTTAAATTGACCTAAGGTGGAAAGTAAGGTAATATCAGCTTGAAGAGAGTTCCAGGATCTACTTACAGAGTTTGCAAAGAGAGAATCACCGGGTGTGTTATTAATTTTGCTAGTCTGAATTAGTAGTTTGTTAGAGGATCGAAGTGGTCTAGGATTGTTATTGGGGATGATAATATTTTTAAGTGCAGGAGTATTGTCCGGATTATAGAGGATTTTATAAGCCATAATCAGTTGGCTATACTGGATTAGGCTGGGTAGTTCAAGCCACCCAAGCTGATTTAGACTGATGCAATGATGTGTCCTAAAAGGCAGCCCAGTGGCAAACCTGGCAATGTGGTTGTAGCAAATTGAGAGTTTGTTAAGGACAGTCTTGTTTAAATTCGAGAGTAGAGGGGATGCATACAGAAGGGTTGAAAAAAGGTGACAGCGAGCTATGGCAGTTTTAGCTGGAGGGGTTAGGAAGGCTTTTATTCTGTAAAGTGACCCTAGTTTTTTATTGATGGTTTTGATAGTTTGGTTAACATGTAGGTCAAATTTTAGATTATTGTCTATGATGACACCTAATAGTTTTGTAGATGGGTCAGGGGAGATTATTGTGCCATCATTTGATTTTATGGTAAAGGTGAAAGCGGTAGACCTACGTGTTGGTGAAAATAACAGCATTTTAGTTTTTTGGGGATTTAGGATCAGACGATGTTCAGAAAGTCAGTTTTCTACTGTATTACAGGTGGTCTGGGTAGCTGACCATAACTCTACTGGAGATGTGGCTGAGCAAATCAGAGTAGAGTCATCAGCATATTGGATACAGCTGACTTTTGGGATGATAGTATAAAGGTCGTTAATGAAGATGGAGAACAGCAAGGGCCCTAGTATAGAGCCTTGTGGTACTCCAAGGGCGTTAGGTAGAAGGTTAGAGAGTTTGTTCTGCCAGAGGACAGCCTGCTGTCGACCATTCAGGTAGGATTGAAACCATTGGAGGGCTCCAGTATCTAGACAGAATGTTTGCAGGGTGTGGATTAAAAGTTGGTGATCAACCATATCGAATGCCTTGGAAAGATCCAAAAAGAGGGCTGAGGATATATAATTATTGTTGCGATTATGGTTTATGGTGTTGGTAAAGGCTAGGAGGGCTGAAGTAGTGCTGTGATGAGGACGGAAGCCATGCTGAGTGTCTGCCATAAGGTGATTCTGGATTAGGTGGTGCATGAGTTGTCTATGAATACATTTTTCCATAATCTTTGCAAGTATAGCTATTGGCCTATAATTGGAGAATTCAGTAGAGCTGCCTCCTTTGTGAACTGGGATTACATAGGATATTTTCCAAATGGTGGGAATTTTAGCTTCTACTATGGTTCAATCGATTAGTATTGAGACAGGGTAAGCAATAATATCAGCTGATTTTTGTAGGTACTCAGCAGGGAGTTGATCAGCAGAAAGTGTAGTGGGTTTTAATTTTTTGATCAAGGTACGGATAAGTGAAGTGGTGACTGGTTGGAAGCTGAACGCGAGTATGTTTCTAGGGGTGCTACTTTCAGGACCAGGGGAGCTAGGAGGTAGTTGGCTAGCTAGGGCTTGAATTGTCTCAGTAAAGAATTGGTTAAAACTATCAGAAACATCTTCATGGGTTTTATCAATAGTAGCAGCAGGGATTGGGGTTGAAGTTTGTCCAGGATGTAGTAGATTATTTAAACCTGCCCAAAACGTCTGAGGGTTATTTTGATTTACTATCTGTAAATTACAGTAGTATTGTTTTTTGTCTTGTAAAATTGATTTTTTGGTTTCGTTCCTGGATTGCCTGTATTTAATGTGAACTTGAGGGTCTTTAGAAGAACGCCATAAAGCCCATGCTTTGTTTCTAAGGGTAATTTTGAGTATAGACTCTATAGAAAGCCATGGTGCAGTTTTTGCCTTGGTTCTCTTTGAACGAACAGGTGCATGCAAATCAAGGATCTCAAGGAATTTGTTGTTAAAGTATGCTACTGCTTCCTCTAAGGGGAGGACTGGACTCTGGGAATTTTTAAGTCTGAATGAAGTGTTTACATCATCTAGATGTTCCTCTTGGATGGCCAGTATCTATGTTGCAGTGGTTAATATGATACAGTTTGCTAAGCTGTAAAATGCTTACTGCCACTACATTGTTTTTTTTGTTTTTTTGTTTTTAGTTTTAAAGCATACTAGAGCAGCTAAAGCTTTATGACCTACAAAGAATTATGATCAGGTCTTTCAAACCATAACTCAGGGTGTTATATGTCCTTCAAACTGATGTCAAGATTCACCTCTCGAGTTTTGCTCTAGAGATTAATTTCTTCATATCCATGTCTCAAATACACAACACCACAGTTATGATCAGTGACTTGATTATAATCCCATATGTTACAGCTTGTCTGTTATAATGAGGTAATATTTTTCATCAATTTTGGAGTCTAATCAGTGTGCTCTGTGTACTGTATATATCATAACAGCTAATGTAACAAGTCTGACCAAGAAAATGCACTTCAAGTGGTACATAAAAATAATTACGAACTCAAGATTATTGCTCTAAAACTCATAGCTAGTCATAAAAGCCTGCCAAAGCATGGATTCCTGTTATTTTACTTTACAGCTGAGAATGTCAATATGTTAAAATAGACATATTCTTTATAATGTGTGGCATTTACATATTTTCCTCCCAATTTTTAAGCATTCAATTTCCATTTGCTTAGTGTTTCTTTCATGGTTCTTTGACAAAATGTGGGATGTGATTGTTTATCCTGGTCTTGTTATAGTGAGCTCACACTGTATGTGGTAAACTGATCTGGGTTCATTTGCTTGAATTTAGGTAGTTTTAACTTTTATTTAGTCAGTTGCTTATTTTACGAATTATCCATTTTAAAGCACTTGCGATACTACTGCCAATTGTACTTCAAACCGGTTATACAGCTTGCTTTCATCATCAAAGCGACATCATTTTTATGACGTAGGCAAGCTGCACAAGATGACTGTAATCTGAATATTTTTATCGCACAAGCCATTGCCATGTATCATGTACAACTCTATATCATCATATCTCAAGGATTAAGTGCAGAAGTTAATTTGGATTTTCTTTTTTTCCTGAACAATAAATTTTCCTGCTGCAAATGTTGCATTATACATAAGTTGCCTTACAATACTGTGTTTTCTTTGAATGTCTACAATGCTTAATGATTGTTTCATATATATTTTTCAGTTACATTTTGTTGCTCATTGTATAATAGTATGTTATGAATTAATGCTGATTCCCTCTTAAATGCAAAGTGCCAAATCACTACAGAGAGTAACATGTCCACAACTTTCTTTGCCATGTTTTTAAGTACAAGCACTTTTTGGCTTTTGTAAAAATATATTGTCTGAGCTACTATCCTGTTGTGAATCCATTCTGATTTCATTCCTGTGTTCAGCTGTCCTTCACTGCATTACTGAAGATTTTACTATACCTCTGTGGTGAGTGAGAACTAATGACACATCACTCCCCAGTCCACGGCTTACTACCATGCATGCAGTCCTTTTTTTTTTGCTTGTTCAGACTTGCAGAACCAAGTTTCTGTTATCAAGAGTTGATCTGATTGAGTATTGAGAGTGATCAGGTTGAGTTTCATCAATCACTGTCAAGTATTAAAGGGCGAAGGTTTCCTTTATCCATGATGGAATGATCTGGGAGTCGGTATATAAAAGTATCAAGGGGTGTGAAAGATGCAGGAGAATTTATCCCACACAAAAATGCTTACTTTGAGGGATTTGCAGCTTGTCAAAAACTTGGGTAATAACTCAAGATGTGGTACCTCATCTTGTTGACTTGTTGATATGTCTGTCTTCGTTGACAAGTTAAACTCGACAAGACTGTGACTGATGTCTTGGTTGTCACCAAAATGGACTACACTCATTCTCATGTGCATCAGAAGAAGAAAAAATCATAGTACCCACCTTTATAACAAGTATTTTGTATTGTACTGACAAGTAATTGTGTTGCACGGTAGTATTGCACAAACTAAAATCCTTAGCTGCTCATATTATAAATAAATGTACTGCTTTTTTGAGCCTCATATTTTTTAATTTTTTCACTTAAAACTCTATACAGCATTATTGCTTCTTCTTTCTTGTAGCAGGAAGAAAAGACAGAGCACACAGGAGGCAATCCAAGTCATAAGAAAATAAATCAGTGAAACAGAGCTGAGCTCTCCCTTGCATTTTGCTTTATATTTAAGTATGCCAATATGTTATTAATATAGAAAATTCCTGACTAATGTTTTAATAATTTCTGCTTTGTAAATGCAAACCTTTTACCTCAATACAAGATTAAATATCCACTGCCTTTTGCTTTCCTTTCTTTATTCAGTGGATTCTGACCCCACCCCTATATACTTACATTTTTGTTAAACTCTGTCAACTGATTGTCTCCTTGTTCTCCCTACAGGCTTTAACCATCACTTGAATAATGACAGAGAACATGATTTAAACATTTGTCTGTTTACACAAGGATAACACATCTTTGATATCTGCATGATTCTACTTGATGTTAGATTTTATGCCAACACATCCAGGACATGAAGCACCACATCACGTTTTTTATTTATAGTATACTAATGTCAGCATCCATTATGTTTTAACATATACTGACATTCTCCCTCTAGCAGGTAGTTGTATGTGCCTCTTTCTTTCCATCTGAATACTAACTACACTTGTCAAAATAAGGAAAATAGTAGTCCTGTATTTTCTAAAAGATACCACACTAAAACAATTACATAAATTAAGCTCTCTGCCCGTTTTTAAGTACTGGCAATTAAATTTTCAAAACACTGACTAAAATGAATTTAAAACAAATCATCATGACGAGAAAGCAAAAATAATATATATTGTTGTGGAAAGCTTTAAATTAAAAATAAAAGGACTGGTTACTGTAATTAATTTTTGTTAACAGTAACAGGAAATTGGGCATGCAATTACCTTTCCTCCCTCCACCCACCTCACAAAACTCAGTTTCAGGCAATTCTATAAATAACTAAACACCACCTAGCTGAGCGATCCTAATGCTGCTGTTTTCATTGCCTCCACATTTCCTAATCTCATCTTAAGCTCTACTGTCAAAAATGTTTACTTAAGTATCACAGATACACTCCTGGCTCAAGATTTGTAATGTGAAACTTCATATCTCTGTACTGCCCAGTGGCTTTCTTTGTAAATATACCATCTGTATAATCTGTAAATCTGCATGTCCACTGTGCTATCAGTATGTATGTGCTTTACCTCTATATACATGGACAAGATACAATTAAATACATTAATACACCCTGTACCTATACTATGTTCACAGGTTCATATGTGTGTACTAGGCTAATGGCCCTGGAGCCTTTACAAGCCTAGTCCATAGGATTACCCTGGCATCATGCCACCCAACCTTAGTTCCTAGTGCCTCTTTCGAGTAGAGCCACTGGAGTGATTCCCTGGGTGAATTTTCTATTTCCCATCCACTCATCAAGATTTCTCTTGAAGAGGTCCAGTGAGGTGCTCTGCTTGACATGTATGGGAAGTCTATTCCATAGCATGGGCAGTCTCTGGGTTATGACCTGTCCCTCCAGCTTGTTCTGTTGCTTGTGATAATGAGGTTGAGGTCTCTGGAGCGTGTGGTGCAGAGGGATTGGGATTTCATTAGATGTAGCATTTCTAACAGAGCTGGGTCAGACATGGCTTTGTAAGTCAAGCAAAGATAGCCTCTAAGTAGGCTATATGAGACAGAGAATAGCTGGAATTTTTGAGTCTGTCCATATAGGATAAGTGTTTAAGGCCTTGGATCCTCTTTGTGAGGTACTTTTGCAGCCTCTCCAGTTGTTGCAGGTGTCTAGTGAGGTACATGCCAAATGAGGCACTGTACTCGATGACTGGCCTAATGATGGAAGAGTAAAGGGAGACAACGACCTCTTTCTTCCTGGATGCAAAACCCTTAGTAATGAGATGTGCCACATAGAAGGACTTTCTGACCACAGTGGCAATGTGGTGGTCAAAAGAGAAGTTGCTGTCAACCTGTGTTCCCAGATCTCTTATAACGCCTTCTGTGTTCAGTGGACTACCACTGATGTGGTAATTCAAGGGAACTGGGTTTTTCCAATGGGGATGATGACACATTTTTTGGCACTGAGCTTAAAGCCATGGTTCTGACACCAGTCATTGGTCTCAGTGAGGCTTTTCTGTAGGATGTCAATATCACTTGGAGAGTTAATAATGGCTCCCAACTTGCAATCGTCTGCGATCTTTGTCAGCCAGAGTCGCTTTGTGTTGGCCTGGACTTCTGAGAAGTAGATACCAAACAGGAGAGGACCCAGGACCGAACCCTGTGGGACTCCACTTGTGAATGGTCTGCAGTCTGACTTGGAGTCAGCTACTTTCACACTGTGGGTTCTATCAGTGAGCCAGTTTGCAATCCACCTAGTGATATAGGGGTTGATGCCTAGCTTAGTAAGTGTTTCTACGATTCCTGAATGGGGAATGGTATCAAAGGCCTTGGCCAGATCAAGGTAGGGTGTATGAACCACCTTGCCTTCATCCACAGCTCTGCTGACTGACTCAAAGAAGTCGACCAAGTTCAGCAGGCATGATCTATCCTTCACAAAACCAAACTGCGTGGGATCTAGAGTTTGGAGATTTCCTATATCCTTGTTTATTAGGTCCATGATGATGCGTTCCATAGCTTTGCATATCAGACCTATCAGGCTAATGGGGAGATAGTTCCCAGGGTCTGTAGTCCCTCCCCCTTTGTGGAGAGGGATGACTGTAGCAGTGCGCCATTCAGTTGGGACAAAGCCTGAGGTGAGGCTGTGATTGAACAAGGCACACAGGTGATTTGCCAGTTCACTCTGTAGTTCATGTAGAACACAGCCAGGGATATTGTTAGGTCCCATAAAAGCTGTATTCTTGGCCTTGGACAGTGCTGTTTTAACCTGTGCAGCAGTAATACTGGGTGCCTGGCAATCTACTGGTATTATGACTGGTCCTTTGGGGAGGGGTAAAGTTGGCACTGAATCTGTCCGCCAGTATACTGGCAATATCTTTTGGCTCAGTACAGGAGGTACCATTATGCAGTAGCTTAGAGCAAATCTGGGTATTGCCGTGGAGATTCTTTACATAACTATAGAAGGCCTTGTGGTTGTCTTTACTATCTGCTGAATTTTTTTCATAGCTAGCTTTAGAGGATTTGATGAGTGATCTCAAGTTTTTGTTGAGGCTGATAAGGGAGTTTTTCCAGTCTTGGGACTTCATCTTATATCGCATCAGTTTCCTTCTTCTGTTGTAGAGTTTTGTTTATGGCAGGGGACCACCAGATTGGCTTCCTTTTTTTGAAGGAGAGTGTCTTGGTTCTACTGGGAATGGTGAGATCCATGCATTTGCATACAGTGCATGGTGTATGATTCAGCGGTCATAAAACTATTCTCCATTTGCATGGGTGCTGTGAAGTAAGCCACCTCTGTTTTTAGCTTTGGAGAAATTTTTCATGGTGGTTACCTTTGTGGGGGAGGGTGGGAGGGATGTGGATTTCCAAGGTGATTAGTTTGTGGTCAGATCTAACCAGGGAGGAGTTGACTATTGGTGTAGGGCAATGGTCGCCCATGTTAGTAATGACCAGGTCAAGGATGTTGCTACCTCTAGTGGGGGTAAGAACGAGCACGTCCAGGGCAATGGAATTAATGAATTCCAGGAAACGTTGGGCAAGTGTATTGGTACATGAGTAGTTTTCTCAGTTAATGGAGGGGTAGTTGAAGTTGTCCAGTATGAAATTTTAGGTTGGACCCTGATATTCTCCAGGGTGGTTAGGAATGTGGAGTGTGAGTCTTGGGACATGGTTAAGGACCTATAACAGGCTACGACCTGAATTGCTGTCTTACCCAATATTAGCTGCACCGGAAGTATCTCTGATGCGTTATGTTGGGGTACCAGTCTGGAGGTGTGTGCATTCTTTATGAATATGGAAACACCACTGCCTTTGGAACTTTGGTCCAAGTTTTGGGGCCAAAAGGTGTGGAATTAGTTCTAGCCTGGTAGTGCAGGGGTGCTTTCTGCTGCCTTGAACCAGGTCTCTGTTACAGCACAAATGTCGATGTCCTCCATTTTAAGGAGTGCTTCAAGCGAGTGCATTCTGAGATTTAGACTTCTAGCGTTGAGCAGCATGACCCTCAGATTGCATTTGTTCTTAACTCTTACAGTGGTAATTTGGTTTTTGGAACACCACCTAAAAAGGCACTATAGGGGTGCAAGAGCCTTGGCCAGTATTCGGAAGCCCAGGGGTGACAGATGCAGGCCATCTCTGGCAAAGCATCGAGGTCTGTCAATCATGTCATCCCTTCAAAATCCAGATCTGCAGTAGGAAACATACAGTAAAACTAATGTCAGGAGTGGTTTATGCAGCAATAGAACACTTCTTGGAGCATGTGCAGTAAGGTGTAATTTTTTTTCTGATAATTTTGTGTCAGCATTAGTGACAGTGACATATGGGTGTTTACAAAACACACACACACACACACACACACACACACACACACACACACACACACACACACACACACACACACATTACTTCTTACATGACAAAATGTCTATCAAGGAGACTGTTATATTGATGAGATTTTGTTTTTCTCTCTTTTTTCCTCTCCTTCCTGAAAACAGTTTTGGTCTTTATAATATGACACAGTCTAGACGCCATAAATTATTTTTCCTCAGTTTCCTGATAGTGACAGTGTTTAGTCATTCACTTTTTAGATTATCTATAAATGCAGCATCTGTGCTGCTTTGTAATTGAATTTCATAGTTTCATAGTTTAGTACTAGGCTATCTGCCCCGGGGCATTTGCAAGCCTAGCCCTAGAGATGTGGCTTTCGCCACCCCATGTAGTGGTACTAAGGTGTATAGGATACATTTAGAATACTGTGCTTTTGTCTAGTAGTGACACATTGAAGACCCCCTTACTTATTAAAATTAGTTTACTGTGCCTCTGTTAAGTAGCGACACAGGGGTGACTCCCAGGGTAAACCTACGATCTCCCATCCACTCATCAAGATTTCTCTTGAAGAGAGTCAGTGAGGGGCTCTGCCTAACATGGACTGGGATTTTGTTCCAGAGTATGGGAAGCCTCTGAGTTATGAATCTGTCCCTCCAGCATGTTCTATTCATGTTTGTACTGAGGTTTAAATCTTTGGCTCTCGTGGTTCTTATGGATTTTGATTTTTTGAGGTGGAGCATGTCCAGCAATTCCTGGTTGGACATGGCCTTGTATGTCAAGCACAGATCACCTCTGAGCAGGCGGTATGCTACTGAATAGAGCTGGAGTTTCTTTAGCCTGGCAGCATATGACATATGTTGGAGACCCTTGATCCTCTTGGTGAGGTACTTCTGGGGTCTCTCCAGCTGTTGTAAGTGCCAGGTGAGGTACATACCAAATGGGGCATTGTACTCAATCATGGGCCTGATAAGGGAGGAGTACAGGGGCACGATGACCTCCTTTGATCTGGATGTGAACCCCTTCATGATAAGGTGGGCAAGGTAGAAAGTCTTTCTAACCACTTTGGCAACGTGGGTGTCAAATGAGAGGTCACTATCAACTTGGGTCCCCAGGTCTCTGATTACTTTTCGGTACTCAGTGGGTTACTGTCTATGTGATAATTTGTGGGTATTTTGTTTTTCCCAAAGGGATGACTATACATTTCTTGGCATTCAGTTTAAGGCCGTGATTCCGGCACCAGTTGTCCGCTTCGTGAGGCCTTTCTGTAGGATGTATGTGTCAGCTGGTGTATCGACTATGGCGCCTAGTTTGCAGTCATCTGCGAACTTTGTCAGCCACAACCCTCCCATGTTTGCTTTCACATCTGAGAAGTAAATGCCGAACAAGAGGGGTCACAGGACAGAGCCCTGTGGGACACCACTTGTGACTGGCTTTGAGTCTGACATGGCTCCCGCAATCTTGACTTTATGGGTTCTGTTCTTTAGCCAGTTTGCAACCCATCTTGTGACATATGGATTTACATTTAAGCTGTTTAGCTTATCTATGATCCCCAAGTGGGGTATTGTGTCGAAGGCTTTAGCCAAGTCCAGGTAGGCTGTATGGACTGCCTTGTCCTCATCAATGGCTCTAGTGGCTGTTTCGAAAAAGTCAACCAGGTTCAAAAGGCAGGATCTGCCCTTTACAATGCCGAACTGGGTGGGATCAAGTGTCTGTAGGTCCCCAATGTCCTTGTTTATGAGTTCCATAATAATTCTTTCCATAGCTTTGCAAACCAGGCTGGTCAAGCTTATGGGGTGGTAGTTCCCAGGGTCTGTAGTGGAGCCTCCCTTGTGGAGTGTGACCACTGTTGCTGTATGTCAGTGTTCAGGTACATATCCTGTAGTAAGGCTAAGGTTAAATAACATTTTTATATGCAGGTTTAGCTCCTCTTGGAGTTCACATATCACACAGCCGGGGATACCATCAGGTCCCATAGATGCTGTGTTTTTTGCTTTGCTGAGGGCGGTTCTCACCTGGACATCAGAGATGACAGGGAGGTTACATTCAGCTGGGATGAGTATTTCTTCTTTTGGAGGTGAGGGAGGAGAGAAATTTGCACTGAACCTGTCTGCCAGAATGTTGGCAATATCTGTGGGTTCGGTAAATTTTTTGTCGTTGTGTACTAACTCTGAGCATATCTGAGTGTTTCCGCCCAGGTTTCTAACATAACTGAAGAATGCCTTGTGGTTATCTTTAGTGTCCTTGGCGATTTTTCTCTCAAAGTTGGCCTTGGATATTTTTATGAGAGAACGTAGCTTTCTACTAGTGCTGATCAGAGATGCCTTCCCTTTATGGGATTTTGCTCTGTCTTGTAGTAGCTTCCTTCTTTTGTTATACAATTTGTTTATGGCTGGGGTCCACCAGACAGGACGCTTTCCTTTGGTGGAGAGGGTCTTGGTTTTATTTGGGATTGCACGATCCATGCATTCTTGGAGATGTCCGTAGAAAGCATTTGTGTAGGATTCAGCATTATGGAGTGTGGTTTCCATTGGCCCTGTGGGCTTAAATGATACCATCTCAGTCTTGAGAAGTGTAAAGTCGGCTTTTGAGAAGTTTTTCACTGTAGTCTTTTGTGCTGGGGGTGGAGGTGGTAAATGTATATCCAGGGTGATTAGTTTGTGGTCAGATCTCACCAGTGAGGGCAATATGTCCGGTGTGGAGCATTTTGTCCCCATGTTTGTGATGATCAGGTCTAGTATATTATCCCCCCTTGTGGGAGAGGTGACTAGCTGTTCCATTGCATTTGAGTTTATGAATTCCAGGAACCTTTGGGCTAGGGTGTTATGGCTAGAATAGTGCACTCAGTCTATGTTAGGGTATTTGTAGTCTCCCAATATGATGGTATTTGGTGAGACATTCATATCTTCCAATGCCTTCAGGAAGGCTGAGTGGGGTTCTTGAGATTGGGAGGGTGGTCTGTAACATGCAACCAGTTGTATAGCAGTTTTGCCTATGGTTAGCTGCACCTGGATGGTCACCGATGCTTCATGAGTTGCCACTAGCCTAGAGGTGTGGGTATCCTTGATGAATATGGACACTCCCCCTCCCTTTGTGGTTCGGCCCGGGTTTTGGGGCCGAAAAGCATGATACGAGGTAAAGCCTGGTAGCGCTGGGGTGCTCTCAGGAGCCTTGAAACAGGTCTCGGTTACAGCGCAGACATCGATGTTCTCCATACTGAGGAGTGCTTCGAGAGCCTGCATCTTGAGATTTAGACTTCTGGCGTTGAGCAGCATTACCCTTAATTTTTTTCCATTTTTGTTTTCTAAGGAGGTGGGTTCGTCTTTTGAGCCTTGCCTAAAAAAGGCACGATGGGGGTGGCAAGAGCCTTAACCAATATCCAGAAGCCCAGTGGTGACAGGTGCAAGCTGTCCCTTGCGAAGCAGTGTGGCTTGTCCAGCATGTCATCCCAAGCAGACAGATTACTCTGGCTATGCTTACTGTAAGCTGATAACTGCCCTTCTTGGTCCATTTATGTTTTCTTCAATACAAAGGAGGTAAAAAGCAGAGTTCTGTAAAATATTCAAAGTGGAAGTTTTTTTTTAATTTAATTACTCTGGCTGTGTTTACTGTAAACTGGTAACTGCCCTTCTTGGTCCATTTATGCTTTCTTCAATACAAAGGAGGTGAAAAGCAGAGTTCTGTAAAATATTCAAAGTGGAAGTTTTTTTTAATTTAATTCCTCTGGCTGTGTTTACTGTAAACTGGTAACTGCCCTTCTTGGTCCATTAATGCTTTGTTCAATACAAAGGAGGTGAAAGCCAGAGTTCTGTAAAGTATTCAAAGTGGAAGTCTTTGAATAGAATTTTTTCCGACCTCTCACACTCTTACTAGATGTGAAAGTTGTCAGCTTAGTTCATTTATCTGTGATTGGTAATTGCTACTTCAGAGACACTAAGGCAAATGACACCTTCCTGTAGTTTTTGATACTTTCTTAATTTTGTAGTTACAAGCACATATTAATAGATAAGACATCTCTTTCCAAAAAGAAAGTTGTTGGTGAAACCTTTACAGTACTTTACTGCCCACAGCAATACATAATCTGTGAACCACTGACCAGCACTGGAAACTACTGAATTTATGGTATAAAATCTGTTGTGCAGGCTGAGTCAAATTCCCTTCTGAAAAAATATGAAATTTGAATAGAAATATAGTGGGATCGTGATGATTAGTGACATTGTTAAAATGGAAATGAAAAAAAAAATCAAAAGCTACTGACAGGTTTCAAGAGTGCTAAACAGTATCTAAGTGATAAAAGGAAAAAAAATAAGTTTGGGATAAAGTTAAGTAATTAAAGAGTGATGTTTTCCTTTAAGTATTCACCTAGGAATACAGCTGTAGAGTGGGGAAACAATTAGATAGATATAGAGCTACATTTTCCAGTGGAAGAATGCTCTTTGAACTGAAGTGTCTAGAAGATTCCCCAGATAAACAACTCTATCAGAAGAAGCCAAACAAGACTTTTGGCTGTTGTCTTGAAACCAAAGTCAGTGACTGAGACCTCTCAATCAAGTAAGAGATTCCTGACACTTTAAAAAATACTCAGTAAAGATAAGCAAGTTATCTAAATAAAGAAAAATGTGACTACTTTACAGTCCACAACATGTTATGACTGTGTATTAATGCCCACTGCCATCTAATTCCCTGATGAATCACTTTCAGAACCCATTTGTCTGAAATTATTTGTTGCCAAAAAGAGAAATGAGGAATTAGATTTTGGGGGAAGATTTAAAGGCTTACCAGGTTGGGAAGGGGGACCCCCTGCAGACAGCTCTTCAGATTTGTTGGACTGTTCTTGTTTTAGGCGGAGGCTCCTCCTTTCTTTTTAGAGTCTCCTTGCCATTGTTTTTTTTAATGTATGCTTGTCAAATGCTTGCACTGACTATTTATTTTGCTTTTTATAAAAGAGTGCAGAGGTAGGAGTAAAAGCTTTGGCCAACTTGTAGAGGGAAGACAAATTGTGTGTATGAAACCAAGTAAACATTCTCATAACATTTCCAATAGCAGCTAGTCTGGAAAAGGCATTAGCTGAAACATAAGAACACTTAAAAGAGTGTTTAGTCACTTAAAACACAGAAGCAATAAGATTATTCATATACGTTTTTTTCTCTGGAAGTGGGAAAGGTAGGTATAATGTTCCCCATATTCTCAGATGATGCAAGTATAAACCTTAAAAATATCAGCTGTACAACTAAGAATTCCAAAAGTAAGTGTAGCAGAAATATGTACCTTTTCCCAAATCTTTCAAAGGTTTTTCCCACCCTTATCAAGGGGGGACATTAGCAATTACTAGATGTTTAATATGATTTACAAAACAAATCATTTATTTATTTAAATTTGTTGACCGGGAGTGTCCGACTGGACGTAGGTCCATTTTCAGCGGAGGCCCGGGGAGAAAAGCTCCACAGTTAAAATAAACAAGACAGTATTTACATTGGATTACATAGTGATTAACAATTTACATAGCAATTACTTACAACATATTTACAGATGAAGACCATAGTACATCAGTAGACAACTAGAATCTTTATCTGTGAAGTGCATACCAGACATTAACAAATGTTACAAGAAGAAGAAGAAAATAGTCAGAAAATCACTGCAGGGTTAGATCTGGGATTGGAAAACAAAATATATATGATTAAGGAACTTTATACAATCTATCTGCTTTCTTAAGGCCAGGAGGCTGGCTGTCAGGCATAATAAACACATCCTCCAATCCTGGAAGAACAGAAGGAACAGGAGTGGGTTTGATAAATTCTAGTTGCAGTAAATCATAATATTCTGCAAGTACAGTGAAATATCATTTTCTTCCCATTGAAACAATTGATTCATTCTTGATATGGCATCAGAAAAAGGAAATTCTTCTAAGGGACTCTCAGAAGAAACACCTTCCTCAGAATCAAAATCAGTCACATGAGAACAGAAAGCAGACTTTGTCCCCTTGGAATCATTTTCCTGTTCAATATAGTGGGAATCTTCAGAAAATGAAGATTTCATTTTTTTCTCTTACCAGTAACACTAGAAGTAGAAATGTCAAGATCCTGAAGTAAATCCTGAGATAAGTTCAATAAATCACGCCTGTCCAAAGTAACAGACTGGGAAGATAAATGTTTAACTTTCTGCTTCCTTCTGACAGGAATTTCTTTAGAAGCAAACTGACTCCATCAGACAAATCATCCACGGGGACAGGCATCTTAGTTGAACTAAGCCGAGAAACATTCCCAGCTCTTTTCTCTGAGATCAACAAGAGTGGGTCTCACTTACCCACTAAAGGCACTTCAACATCAGCAAAGGATGTGCCTAACACCCAATCCATGAAGGAAGTATACCACAGGGAGCCAAGGGAAAAATTAATGATCTGAGGAACCAGAAACGTTCACCCATTTGTGTCTGAGGCAAATCTGAAACCTGAAGTGCCAAATCTTGGAAATCTTCTTCTTTTTGTGTCTGGAAGAAGGAAGACTTGGGAACCAGTAAGCTGTTCCATAGTGAGGCCAAACATTATGTCTGAACCCCATTTAAGACTGACAGGAGTAGTCAGTGAAACAGGTAATTATTAAAAAAGCAGATTTTTCCACCAAAAGCACAGTGAAATGCATTTTAAAAACTTAACCCCAGCCCACATCAACAAAAGTAAATTGACACAAATTTTAATTAAGAAAAACAACGAAAAACTTTGTTTTAACAACTTTTTTCAAAAAAAGTAAAATGTTGCACTGCAGTGTAAAAAGTGACTAAAAGGCACAACAGTATGTAAAAACAGTTTTTTCTAGCTTTAATTAAGTTATTTTACAGAAAATATTAAGTTTCTGTCATAAAAATAAAATGTGGAAGACTTTTTCATCAAAGGTAACTTAGCCAAGCAAATGTGCAAGAGAAGTGCTCTTCGGCAACAAGCAAGCTCTGAAGGGATTGGTACCTAAACAGCTGATTTTATTAATCTCTGCTTGAGCTGATACCTGGATGCGTGGAAGGTGCCTTAAAGCTCTGGAAACTGGCTGGCTGTTATATCACATGCAGGCTATAACTCATACAGCTAACATTACTGCAGCAGTGATCAAATTATGAACATATATAACACCAGATGCAGAACTTGATTTTAAGCTATTAAGTGCTAAATGCTTAAATGCAAAAGATAGACAGTTAACAATTAACAGCACATGTGAAAATTACTTCTGCCTCAACGAAACTGCCCTAAAGAGCATTTTTGGAGAAAATGCATTAGGTTCTGTAATGGGTATCAACATAAGTCAAGACACAGTGCATTCCATACAGCAGAACTAAGTAAAAAACTGGACAGACAAAACAGCCCCATGAGAGGAACTGGCACCAATATCCAAAAAACACACCAAAACACTATACAAGCATTTATATAGATGAATGGAATCAGGAATACCCGACAGGACTAAGTCACCCTCCGCAAGGAAGAGTAAACCTGTCTGGTGGACATCTGCAATAAATAAACTCTATAACAAAAGGAAAAAATTGCTGTCCAAGACCAAGAAGGAGCAGGTGCCCAACTGGAAGCAATGTCTCCTTAGCCTGAACAAGCAAATAAGAGCACTAGTGAAATCCTCCAAAGCAAACTTTGAGTCCAAATTGGCCACATCTACTAGAGACAATCATAAGGCATTCTTCACATATGTCCGCAACCTCAAAGGAAGCACCGAGATCTGTTCAGAACTGGTGGTCAAGGGCACCACATATGCAAATGCCGTAGATATAGCAAACTTGCTGGCTGACAGATTCAATGAAAACTTTACCCCTCTGTCCCCCCATCAGTAAATCAGGACATCCCCAGTACCTGCCCACTTCACCTTATATCTAAGGAACAGGTCTGCATCCTACATGAATTCAGGCAGGAACTTGCAGCAACATTAGACACACTATTCTACCATCAGCCTAACTAGCCTGATCTGCAAGGCCATGGAACAGATTATCATGGACCTCATTAACAAGGACACTGGCAGCCTCCAAACACTTGATCCCACACAGTTTGGCTTCATCAAGGGGAGGTCATATCTGCTAAATTTGGTCGACTTTTTTGAGACAGTCACCAAGGCCATGGACAAGGGGAAGACAGTGCACACCGCCTACCTTGACCTGGGCAAAACCTTTGACACTATTCTCCACTTGGGCATAATAGATAAACTCTCTCAACTAGGCATCAATCCATATGTTACCAGATGGGTAGCAAACTGTCTCACTGATAGAACCCATGTAGTCAAAATAGGGGAAGCCACTGCAAGCGGTAAACCCGTAACAAGTGGCGTACCCCAGGGTTCAGTCTTGGGGCCTCTGTTATTTCGGATATACTTTTCTGAGGTGCAGGCCAAACCAGTAGGCTATGGCTGACCAAGTTTGCAGATGACTGCAAGCTGGGTGCTGTCATCAATTCCCCTAGTGATGTGGACATCCTCCAAGAGGGTCTCACTCAGACAATTGGTGCCAGAAACATGGCCTCAAGCTGAATACCAAAAAATGCATCATCATCCCCTTTGGGGAGAGTGACATCCCCACAAATTATCACATTAATAACAATGTTCTAAGCACTCAATCAATCGTGAGTGATTTGGGCACCCAGGTTGATAGCAGCCTGACTTTTGACCACCATGTTGCTTCCATGGTACAGAAAGCCTTCTACACGACCCACCTTATAAGTAAGGTATCTCATCCAGGGACAAGAAGGTCATAACATCCCTGTATACAACACACCTTTCGGCATGCACCTCACAAAGCACATGCAGCAGCTGGAGAGACCACAGAGGTTCCTCATGAAGAGAATCCAGGGCCTCAAACATCTACCATACACAGATAAGCTAAAAGCCCTATCTCTCTACTCAGTTTCATACAGATACAGACTCCTCAGAGGTGACCTCTGTCTGGCATACAAGGTGACCATGGACCCCACCTTGATGGGATTGCTGCATATCCACAAGTCAAGCTCCAGTCAAGTAACACACATGCGCGGCCTCAACCTGGTCTGTGACATCAACAAGACTTGTTGGTGGGGCAGAATTGTGTCCCAGAGACTCCCTCATCTATGAAATAGACTCCCTCTCCACATCAAGCAGAGTACCTCTTTACCCCTTTTTAAGCGCAACCTGGATAACTGGATGGGAAACAGAAAATATACCCCTGGGATTCCACCCATGTCCATGCTGGACAGGGGTACTGGGTGCTGATTTGTCTAAACATGGGCTAAAGTCTTGGCTAGGCTTATAAGGGCCTCAGGGCTAAAACCCTAGTAACCTCCTATGCTCCTATGAGATTACCATTACCAGGTTAAGAAGTCACTAGATAAGTTTGGCTGGAGAGCCATATGTTTTGTATATCACAGCATCTTTCACTGGTCTAGAGGATGTCCAAATGGCAGTGAACAAGTTAAAATAAAGGAAGAAAGCAAAACACTTGAAGATACAGAAGAATGCAGCATAGTACTGTTTGTCAAAGAACTGGTTTTAGATGCAAAGATTTTTACAGTATACATTCTGGGTCAACAGTATTATAGCCGCAGTGGTACGGCGGTAGCATTGTTACCTCACAGCAAGAGCTTCTCCCGTTTCATTCTTGGTGTGGCTTGGGAGTGCCTTCTGTGTGGAGTCTGCATGTTCTCCCCGTGGTTGAGTAGCGTTCGAAAGACATGCGTGCGTAAATGGGGGTGCCTTCGTTGAAAGTTAGGCGTCGAGCTGGCACCTTGGCGTTTCGTAAAAATCTACTGCCAATCATTAGCAGACCGGAGTTCCGCTGTGGCGACCCCTTACCAGGAAAAGCCGAAAGACAAACAACAACAACATTCTGGGTGAACAGTAATTGATACTGCAAGTATGCACATGCTCTCTTTGTGCTGAAAAATGGTTAGACAGCTACATCAGTAGACTAAGAGAGAGCAGTAGAAAAGATTTTGTAAGCTGATACACCTAACAGAAATTTAAAGTTAGGAAATGGGAAAGTAGCTTGTTGCACCAAAAGACTGAAAGTAAGGGCAAAAATAAGACAAGTATGATACTGAAACATAAGTTTTTTTCAGTTGAGATACTTTTGTTGCTGAGTAAGATGTCCTTAAAAAGGACAGGAACAGTTTTAGACATGGAAAAGGGGAAAACAGTGACGTTTAAACAACCAGTGACTCTTGCGTTCACTAGCTAAGGACATTATTTATTATGTCAACATTGTGGATAAATATTTTGTGAGAATGACATCTTCATAGTATTAGAGAACATGACCAGGGAGTAGAAGCAGAAAATTTTAAATAAACTGCATGTTTAATATGGACATGCTTTTGTGGACAGACTGCAGAAACTGCCCTGCAGTTCATGAAACAAGGACACTATATTTATTTTCGGTTTGAAACAGCTAAAAGGTAGGAAGTTTGCCTGAAGTATAGAAGACCTAAGACTTGGTCTATTGTTGGCATGCCTCTGGTCTCTGAGAACAGCTGCTGTGGACTTATATGAAAGTACAGTTTTGTACCTACCATAAATGTAGAAGTTCGAGTGCTAATACAGCTGCTGTAATTACAGATGGGTTATCTGCCGTCAGGCGGGACCTCGGTCGGCCGAATTCCAAAGTCTAGGTCTGGCGTCGGTTGTTGTCGCTTTCTTTCCTGACGTCAGTGCGACAGGGGTATATAAGACACAGCCGACGCCATATTCTTCAGTCTTTCTTGCCCCAGATGTCAGGTGCCCCCAGAAGGAAGGCAATACATAAATTATATATATAATCATGCAATGCAATATAATCCAAAAATCAGTAGTTGCAAGCAAATACACCATAGAAGGATAACCCAATCAGGTTGTATGAGGAGGTGTTAGCCACTAGGCCTTTACCAAGAGGGGAAGGAGGGAGGGAAACCTGTACTGCAGTTGTATTAGCACTCGAACATCTACATTTATGGTAGGTACAAAACTGTACTATGTTCATCGTGCATACAGCTGCAGTAATTACAGATGGGTAGAATCCCAAAGCTACGCACAGGGTGGTAGGGACTAGGTGGAACTGGGAAGAGCCAGAATGCCCTGCAACACAGCAGTGGCAAAGCCTGCTCTAGTTTTGGAGTATAAAGGCAGGTGGTAGTGTTTTGTGAAGGTATGCACAGAACTCCAAGTGGCTGCCTCCAAAATATCTTTGGTAGGGACTCCTCTGAGGAAGGCTGTAGAGGTAGCTGTGGCCCTTGTGGAGTGGGATCTGACGCCTGTAGGAACAGATTTGCCATGAAAGGAGTAACAAAACCGTATGCAGTGGCCTATCCATTTTGAAATTGTCTGTTTGGAAATTGGCTTCCCTTGAGCTCCTACAGCATAGGACACAGAGAGTTGTTCTGATTTCCTGAAAGGCTTTGTTCTGTTCAAATAGTAACGTAGCTGTCTATGGATGTCTAAGGAATGAAGCAGCCTTTCCCCTTTGTTTTGAGGATTGGGGTAAAAGGTAGGTAAGTGTATGGCCTGATTTAAAGCTACCCTGGATACTACCTTAGGCATAAATGACGGGTTGGTTCGTAGGGAAACCCTGTCCTGATGGAAGATGAGAAAGGGCTGCACAGCCATGAGGGCTTGTAGTTCCGAAACCCTACGAGCTGAGGTAATGGCCAGAAGGAAAGCTGTTTTCCAGGACAAATATTGCAAATCTGTTGAGGCAGCTGGTTCAAAGGGAGGTAAAGTTAATTTTTCTAGAATGTAATTAAGATCCCAGGCTGGTATTGGTTGTTTCCTTGGAGGTCTTATATTCTTAGCCCCTCTGAGGAATTGTCTTAAGAGTGGGTGAGAGAATAAGGGTGGATCAGTGTTGTATTCTGCAGAAATGGCTGAGGCATGAATTTTGATGGAGGAAAATGAAAGTCCACTGTTCAACAGCTCAGCTAGATACTGTAATATCTGAGGCAAATTTAGTTTTCTAGGATCCTGGCCTTTTTTCTCATTCCAAGCGCAAAACCGTTTCCATTTTGCGGAGTAAGCTTTTCTAGTAGATGGTCTTCTGGCCTCCAAAATGACATCCTGCACCTCTTTGGAGAATAGGGTCTGTTGTGGTGTTAAGGAATTTTCCATGCAGTCAGATTGAGTGTTTTCAGCTGACTGTGAAGAGTTTTGTAGCTGTGCTGAGTCAGTAGAAGAGGCATTAGAGGTAGGGTCCAGGGAGGAGTATGTGTTAGGCTCCTCAGGAGTGGGTACCAGTGTTGTCTTGGCCAGTCTGGAGCAATCAGTATCATCTTCGGTCTGTCTGCTCTTGCTTTCAAGAGCACCTTGGGCAGAAGAGGCAAAGGAGGGAAGGCGTAAACTGTCCGTGCTGTCCAACTGAAAGAAAGGGCGTCCACTCTCCAGGCCTTTGGATGGAAGGTCCTTGAGCAGAACTTTGTCAATTGATGATTCCTGTGGGAGGCAAAGAGATCTATGTCTGGCCTTCCCCACGCTTGGATTATCTTTGTAAACACTTGAGGATGCAACTTCCATTTGTGTGGGTCTGTCATATTTCTGCTTAGATTGTCTGCCAGCGTGTTTTCCATTCCTGGCAGGTACTGTGCTTGAAATTCGATTTGCCATTCCAGAGCCAAGTTCCAAAGTGACATGGCTAGCATGCACAGGGGGTATGAATGTGTTCCTCCTTGTTTGTTTATGTACCACATTACTGTGGTGTTGTCTGTTCTTATCAATAATTGCCCTGGATGTAGGAGGTCCTTGAAAGCTGTAATTGCATTTATCACTGCTAGCATTTCCTTTTGATTGATGTGAAGGTGCTTTTCCTTTTGGGACCATTTGCCCTGAATGCACCTGTCTGTCATGTGTGCCCCCCAGGCGTAGTCTGAGGCGTCTGTTGTGATGACTTGATTTGCTAGAGACTTGCAGAATGGTAGACCTGTGTTTGTTTGGCATGCTTGGGCCCACCATAGAAATTCCTCTTGCAAGCATGGGATTATTGGTATTATTGTTTCCAAACTGTGGCTGTGTTGAGACCATAGGTTTTTTAGGTACCATTGAAGTTTCCTCATATGCAACTTTGCACATGGGATTAGAAGAATGCAAGATGCCATGAAGCCCAGAGTCTGCAGGATTTTCCTTGCAGTAAGCCCGGTACAATTTGCTAGTATCTTGAAGTACTGAGTTAGTTGCCCCTGTTTTTCTGGCGTAAGATAGGCCATCTGGGTGGTTGTGTCCAAGTTGGCACCCAGGAAAGTTATTTTCTGAGATGGTGTTAGCCTGGATTTCTCTTTGTTGACTGTGTATCCCAGAGAATTCAATAACCGTGTTACATAAGCCAGATGTTCCAGAAGTATGTGTTTGCTGTCCGCTTGGATCAGGCAATCGTCCAAATAAGGGTAAATTTGTATCACTTGAAGTCTGCAGTAGGCAATTACTGATGCCAGGCATTTCGTGAATACTCTGGGCGCAGTAGATAAGCCAAAGGGCAATGCAGAGAATTGATAGTGGATTGAACCTGCAAGAAATCTAAGGTATCTTCTGCAACTTTGTCTGATTGGGACATGCAGGTATGCCTCCTTGAGGTCCAATGTTACCAGCCAAAACTCCTTGCCCAGCATGGGAAGAAGCTGCTGTAAGGTGAGCATCTTGAATTTTGGTACGAGTAGAAATGTGTTTAGGATGGATAAGTCCAAAATGGGTCTCCAGTCGGTTCCTTTCCTTGGTACCAGGAATAGTCTGGAATAAAAACCTTGACCTTGTTCGTGAGTAGGTACCTCTTGAATAGCTTTCATGTCCATGAGCTTTGAAATTTGTATTTGAGCCTCTGCCCTTTGATTGTGTGGCAGGTTCGGCATGCCTCTCATTTTTGGAAGAGTGTGAAAATGAAATTTGTAGCCTCTGTTTATAATGTCCAGGATCCATTTGTCTGTTGTGATAATATGCCAATTTCTTGTAAATAATGCCAGCTTTCCTCCCAAGGGTGCTGCCAGCTGAGACTTGCTTGGCATGAAAAGGGGAAAGTCATTGGGTTTGTTTCCTGTATTGTTGTGCACTGTCTTCGCCACCTCTTGGTGCTGGAGTTTGCCATTGTCTGCCTCTATATGATCCTTGAGATTGTCCTCTGCCCCTTGTGCCCCTGTATCTACCTCTTTGGGGCTTGTCCGTGGCTGGAAAGGACCCGTTTTTTGAAGGCCAATTTCTGCTGAAACGTGGTGGTTGAACCTGTAGAAAAGCTTTGACAGTTTGCATAGATTTAGCTTTTTCTTCCATTTTCCGTAGTATCTCCTCAGCATTAGTACCAAATAATACATCCTTTTGTAAAGGAGCATCTAGTAGATTAGCTTTAACATGATCAGGCAAGGTTTGTTCCCTAAGCCAGGCATGCCTACGAATGACTGATCCTGTAACCGCAGCTCTACTTGAGGCCTCTAAAGCATCATAGCCACATTGTAAGGTGTGCTTACCCACTTGTTCTGCACTATGCATCATATCCTGCAACTCCTTCAGATCTGGTTGTTCAGGTTGTGACATTTTATTCCTTAATTGTGATAACAGAAACTGCTGATATTTAAGCATATGGAACTGACAATTTAAGGCCCTCATGGTTAGGGTGGCCGAGGTATATACCTTTTTTCCCCACCTTTCTAAGGATCTAGACTCTCTTTCGGAAGGTAGTGGATTCTTAGCAGTAGAGGCCTTCATTCCCTTGGGGCCTTGAGAAATGGTTTCAGGGTCAGCATTATGGCTTTTGTAAAGAAATTGGTGAGAGTTAGGAACTCTGTAGTACCTATCAGGCTTGACTGGGGCAGGAGGAAGGGAATCCGGATTAAGGCAAGCCTCCGAATAAACATCATCAAGTATGTCCAAGACAGGAGGTATCGCCAGAGGTCTGTGCTGAGGTAGCAAAAGAAATTCCCTAAGTCTTTTCTTGGAATCAGAAAAGTCTTGGCCTTCCCAATGGAAGTGTTCCCTCAAGGTATGCAAGGTTTCCCCAAAGAAAAATCCTCTGGGGAGATACAGAAGGAATGGACTGCTCTGCATCAGAATCTTCAAAAGGGGAGTACAAGTGTTCCTCTTCATCAGAATGTTCTGAAATAATGGAGCCCTGGTCAGAAGAGGGAGAATCTTCCTCCACTCTGGGTCTCTTGTCCGGAGGGGGTTGGGAACCCCTGATAAGGGTAATTAAATCCTCAGCCATTTTTAGCATCTGCTTTTTAGGCATGGGGCCTGGAGATGGGCCCTGTGCAACAGGCCTCTTGGGATGCATGGCTGATTTGGACTTAGTAAAGGCCTTTATGGAAAAGGAAGATGAGGGTCTAAAGACACCATGGGTGGAAGTGGACCTGTCCACATTAGGAGGCTCAATACTCACAGTGGCTTCGGTAGCTGTAGTCTGGGTATGGGCCGAGGCACCTGCGGTCACGGAAGACACCGCCAGAGAAGTGTTGTCGGTAGTCAGGGGCTGCGTAGGCGCCTCGCTGAGAACCGGACCACGTGTAACCGGTTTTGGTGTGGTGTCGGTGGAGACCGCGGACCTCGCGTGTCGGTCTTTGTCCTTGCGTTTTTTGGACAAAATGGTAGTCCGACGACATTTTATAATCAAAAGCTTTACCAAAAAAGTGCTGGGCGAACTCCGCCCGACGCTTAATAGTGCGTTTATTGAAAGTAGCGCAAAAGCGACAGCCCAAGACGTCGTGGTCTGGGCCTAAACAAGGTATGCAGAGGGAATGGAAATCCTTATGCGGTATTTGCTTCCCACAAGAAATACAATTGTTAACTTTGTCTGACATCGGTCTGAGGCAAGAAAAGTTTCCCCAACGGGGTACTTAGCTTTAAAGAAGACTTCGGTTTCCAAATTTTTGTAATTTCAGGAGCTGGCCGACCGGCACTTGCGAACTGCTTCTGCTTCGGGCACCGCGCGGCAAAAAAGACTGAAGAAAATGGCGTCGGCTGTGTCTTATATACCCCTGTCGCACTGACGTCAGGAAAGAAAGCGACAACAACCGACGCTGGACCTAGACTTTGGAATTCGGCCGACCGAGGTCTCGCCTGACGGCAGAGAACCCATCTGTAATTACTGCAGCTGTATGCACAATGAACATCTGGGAACTATCACACAGTAACTTCATATTATCAATCAATATGAACTGGGAACTATCACACAGTAACTTCATATTATCAATCAGTTTACACATTTCAGTGCTGCAAGCATTACAAATACAAACACACCATCAAAAATGTAAAGAAACGTACTCATTGCTGAAAAACCAATATAAGCAAGCATAATTCACATCAGAAGTTTTTCAGTGATAATGGCATACAGTTCAACATTGATCTGATTACAGAGAGATGGCAGAGAATTTCAGTACTGAAACTATAACTTTGACAGCAGCATACAGTCCTTGCAGCAATAGGTTCCTAGTAAGACACAGTCAGACACTAACAGAAATAACATTAAAAGTAAAAGTTATTAATGGACGTGGCTGGGAAACAGCATTAGACTGTCATACAATGACAAACAATGCTATGGGGAATGTTTATGAATACAATTCATATGAATTTTGTGCATGGCCAAAACTCCCAATTTATTCCAACAAATAAATTGTTTACTGAAGAAGGTACCATAAGCAGCATGGCAGTGGGAGAATATATTTCATATTTCAAGGGCAGCACTTGCTGATTTTGAATATTCAGACAGCACTACAGAAACAACTTTATGCCATAAATTAAAGTTTTGAAATGAGAGACAAGGTACACTACAATACAGCTGACTGTACAGAGTGGAAAAGACCTGGAGTCATCACTGGTCATGATCGGGCTGTGACATTTGTGAGATATGATGGCATTTGTGCAAGGGTGCATTACTCCTGACTTTCGAAATTCAAGATGAAATTGGAGGATCAGTACATCAATAAAATTACAATGTTGAGATGACTTACCAGAAATGATAACAAAAGATTTAGAAAATAGAAATGAAGATTAGATGGTAAATTCCAAACAAACAAAGTGAGTAAAGAAAAATTTGATACTGATAGAATGAAGCAGCCATTGGGTCAAAATGAGGTAGTAGCCTCAGTCTTAAAAAAGCAAAATCTTTACATTTGCCGACAAGGACAGAGGGGTGCATCACGCAGATGAAATCATAGGTGAGCTAGTAAAGTGGCAGGAAAACACAAGAACTGGGATAACTTGAAAATTTAACATCTAGCTAACACTACAGACATAGCAGGGTCTTTTGACATATCATAAACTATTGTTGTCTAAGAACTTACCATAACCTTACATGTCCTTTTCTCCTATATGCTGTTGTATTCATGACGTCAGAACTCTAGGGGAGTTTGCCTCTGGTGAACTCTTGTATGTCCATCCGTTATACAAAAGTTAAATGCTACCGCTAGGATGCACTTGACGTCCCATGCCTCTCTCAAACATCGGTCATAAACAGATATCAGGTATAAAGTGGACATCAGCATGCACCTCTTCAGAACTGAATGCTGCTGGATACAGTGACAATGGAGTGGCTACTCCAGGAATCAGGAAAGTGTGAGGAGGAAGGCTGGGTGGGAAACTATACAGCAGCATATAGAAGAGAAGGACATCTAAGGTTATGGTAAGTTCTTACACAACAATACTATGTCCTTCTATTCATATACTGCTATATTCGTGACATCAGGGCGAGTGCAAGAGCTCATGTCAAAATGAAGGGGTGGCAAACCAAAAGCACCTTCCACAAACCCATGGAGGATGGCTCTGGCAAATCCTGGCCTGGCTCTAGAGACCATATCCAGTTTGTAGTGTCTGGTGAATGTGTGAACTGATGACCAAATAGATGACTCTAGGATAGCAGCTATGTCCACACCTTTAAGGAAAGCCCCTGAGGAGGACACTGCCCTGGTAGAGTATGCCCTAACTGGGACTGTGAGCGACTTACCATGGTTAGTGTAGCAAAAGGAAATCATTTTTGATATCCATGAGGATATAGTTTGCTTGGAAACAGGATGACCCAGAGTTCTAGGGTGGTAGGAGATGAAGAGCCAGTCAGATTTTCTGAAGGATTTGGTTTTGGCCAAATAAAACCTTAGCTGTCTATGTACATCTAGGGAGTGAAGTATCCTCTAGCTCTGTTCTGCGGACAAGGGAAAAAGGTTGGTAGATTGACAGTCTGATTTAAAGACAAGTCATTTACCACTTTGGCCATGAACATGGGGTTAGTACGTAAGCATACCCTGTCCTTGTGGAAGACAGTGAAAGGGGGTGTGCCATAAGGGCCTGGAGTTCAGAGACCCTTCGGGCAGAGGTTATGGCCACCAAGAGTATGGTCTTCCAAGTGCAGTGCTGGAGGGAGCAGTCTTTGGCTGGTTCAAATGGTGGGAGAGTCAATTTTTCTAGGACAAAGTTAAGGTTCCAAGGAGGTGGAATTGGCTTCCTTGGTGGCTTGAGATGAAGAGCCCCTCTCAGGAAAAGTTTGACCTCTAATCTAAATGCTAAAGGAGGTACCAGGGGCAGGCAAGATGAGATGGCAGATAGGTGGATTTTAATGGAGGAGTATGATAGCCCATACTTCATGAGATCAGACAAGTAGGACAAGACCACTGGGGGCTCTGTCGTTAGTGGTTGTAGGCTGTTTTTCTGACACCATAAGGAAAATCTCTTCCACTTTGTCAGGTAGGATTTTCTGGTAGTTTTTCTGGCCTCCTGCAGAACCTCGATTAAGCCCTCTGTATATAGGTGTCTGAAGGGAATCAATGCCCTATCACTCACAAAGTGAGATTCAGAGTGGACAGTTGTGGGTGCAAGAGTGTTCCCTGGTGTGAGCAGGTCCATTCTCTGGGGTAACATGTGGTGACTGCCCTTGGCTAAGTGAAATAGTAGGAGGAACCAATGCCGGCTTTTTCAAAGGGAGTCACCAGCAAGATTTGAGGTTGTTCCTTCTGAATTTTCAGAAGGACTTTTTGAATGAGAGGGAATGCATATGCTTACATCCCCTTCCAAGAGATTGATAGAGCATCCACCTTCCAAGCCTCTGGGTGAGATGCCCTGGAGCAGAAGGTCAGGAGCTGTCTGTTCATGGAAGAAGCGACGAGATCCACATTCGGAATACCACATCGATGGACCTGGTCCAGAAACACTTCCCTGTTCAGCATGCATTCATGAGCCAGGATCATGGTCCTGCTTAAGGAGTCTGCCATCACATTGTCTGTGGAGGGAATATATACCGTTTGGAGAAGGATTTGTTTCTCCAGTGCTATTTCTCAAGCCTGCAGTGCTAGTCTGCACAGGAGGTAGGACCTTGTCTCCCCCTGTTTGTTGATGTAACACAGGACAGTTGTATTGTCTGTGTACCACCTCAGGGTGCCTGGGAGAAGCTGACCCTTGAAAATATCCAAATCTAATATCAAGGCTCTCATTTCCTTGATATTGATGTGATCTTTTGTTAAGTGGGGCTCCATGCATTCCTCACTCTCCAGTTTCTTAGGGTTGCTTCCCAGTCTGTGTCTGAAGCATCTGTGAAGAGGTCTTGTTTTGGGGGTGTGGGCTGGAAGGGCAGGCCTGGGTTTGACTGAATCTGGGAGATCTACCACTTCAACTTCTTGGACAGACAAGGAAGCATAGGGATCATGAACTCTAGGAGATGTAAATGTCGCTTCCAGATGTTTCTTAAATACCACTGGAACTTCCTCATGTGTAGTCTTGCCAGGGGGACCACGGGGATAGTCGAGGCCATGAATCCTAAGATTCTGAGGAATTCCCTGGCTGAGATGGTTTTGAGAGGAATGATCCCCTGGAAGAAAGATGTGAGGTTCACAATATTTTCTGGTAGGAGGCAAGCCATCATTTCCCTGGTCAGAATCTGACATCCTAGAAACACCTGATCCTGAGAGGGTGTCAGGGATGATTTTTTGTGATTTATGGTGAATCTCAGACCTGTAAGGAGGAAGATGGTGAACTGCAAGTGTTGCAAACCACTGAACTTGAGGTAGCTTGGATAAGGATGTTGTCTAGATAGGGAAAAAGCTGTATTCCTTTTGTCCTACCAAATGCCATGACTGGGGCCAAACATTTTGTAAATACTCTTGGGGGCGTAGAGAGACCAAAAGGTAAAGCACAGGACTGATAGTGTGTAGAATCCACAGAGAAGTGGAGGTATTTTTGAAGAGAGGGTGGATAGGGATGTGCATGTAGGTGTCCTTCATGTCTAGGGACACTAGGAAAGCCTCAGGCAGAATGAGTGGCAGAAGGGTTGGGAGAGACAGCATCCTGAAGGAGGAGACTCAGAGGAAGGTGTTTAGGTGGGATAGGTCCAGGATAGATCTCCAGGGACCTTCCTTCCTTGGAACCAGGAAAATTCTTGAATAAAAACCTTTTCCTCTTGCAGACGATGGGACTTCCTGGATGGTTCCTTGAGCAAGTTCCTGCAGGATGGGAGGAAAAAGTGGGATTTGGTCTTTGGGTGGGGAGAGATGCCTTTGGGACTGGGTCTGGTCTCCCAGGTCATGACGTATCCCTGCTTTATGGCAAATAAGACTCAGGGGTCCTGAGTAACCTGCTTCCAAGCGGCAAAGGTGAGGGAGAGGTGCATGGATAGATGGATGTCTGGGTGTAGGGCCTGGTAATGACAGACTACCAGGCATTCCCTGAAAGGACTGTTTAGAGGATGGAGTGGAGGAGGCAGACCTAGAAGGGTGCTGTTTCCTGTGGTCTTTACTAGGCTTAGCTTGTATTCTCTTAGATGACAAAACAGTGTAAGAAACTTCTCTGTGTGGAAGATTTTCAGTCCATATATTTCTAGTTAATCACTGTATATTAATCAGATCAGACAATAGTAGTAGAAGTAGTGAACATAAACTTGTCAAGTCAAAAAGTAATTAATAGAAAATATATAATTCTACAACATTACTAAGTACTCGAAAGTAATCCAAGCAAGGCAGGCCGTCTGTTTCCAGTCGAAAATCCTTTATTAAGTACACAGACAAGCGATCCAAGTAAAACAAAAATAGAGTAATAATTTCCTCACAAGCTTTCTAAATATATATATAATTTTTATCAGGCATGGGAGTGGTTTATTGTGCTGTAAAACAAAGTGTTACTGGTACACATGTTAAATTCACATCCCTTCCCCCATCAGTGTGACATTCGAGCTGGTCCTGCTCTACCTAGTAGCTGTCATAATAATATTACAATTACTGTATAACAGCAGCTATGGAGTCTTTTTAGGGCGCATCTAAGAGCTTGGCTTTGATGTAACCAGCAGTACCTTCTGATAACAGATCCAGATGCAGCAGCCCTTGCAGATGCTTCTACAGCATCGTAGTTGGACTTGATGGAATGTTTGGTCACTTGTGTGCAGGAGTTCAGGAGAGAGGAAATCTTAGCTTTAGCACGGGAGTCAGGGAGCTCTCCCAGTTGCTTAACAACATCTTCCAAAAGGGCCAAGGAATACTTAGCCTTGTTCATCTGGTAATTGATTGCTCTTACTGCTAGGGTGACAGAAGTATAAGCTTTCTTTCCCAGACATTCCATCATTCTGCTCTCTTTGTCAGAGGGCAATAGAGAGGTGGAAGGAAGTAACTCTGAGGTTTTGTCCGTTGTCACAGAAATAACTGCAGGGTCTGCAGAAGGGGCTTTATAGAGGAAGGCAGCTTCCTCTGGCACCTTGTAGAATCTGTCGGGATGCTTGGGTGCTGGGGGCTGTGAATCAGGATTTTTTGAAGGAGCCGGGAAGGCATCCAGAAAAGCAGGGTGTACAGGAGGCAGAGAAGAAGGGATGGGAGACTACAGCTGAAGAACTCCATAGTATCTCTTTTGGGTCTCTCTCACTTGACTACTGTCCCATTTGAAAAACTACTGCATTTTGGTGATGGTCTCACCAAAGGTGAGGTCCTCACCAGGGGAATCAGTGCCGTTGGATTCCTCCTCTGATGAAGCATATCCCAGAGCAGAAGTGATCTGAGAAGAGTAGGTGAGGGACTCATCATCAGATGAATCCTCTTCTCCTGAAGAGACGTCCAGGGCAGGCCCCTTAGGGGTAGAGGGAGTAGGGGCCTGTGCAGGCGATGTTGGGTCCATCCTAGATGCTAGATGTTTGAGTCTCTGATTTTCAAGGTATAGCTTTAAGGCTGCTAGGCTGCAAGACAGCTTCTGAGGGTCTTGGGGACAAATGCCTGACAAAAACTACTGGTGGCAGAGTCGTGTTCACGGCCTAGGCAGAATAGGCAGAGCTCATGGGAATCCTTATGGGGAATTTGCCTGCAAGACCTACACTTGCCCTTCCTACATGAAATATAACCCAAAACAGTAGCAAATAACAAAAAAGAAAACCCCCTTAGGGGTACTTATCTGAAGTCGGATGAAGAAAATGCTTCTACTTGCAATGCTACGACCGGAGCTGGAAGTCACACAGGCGGCAGAAAAGTTCTGAGGAGGTGGGTGCTGATGTCCGCTTTATACCCAACGTCTGTTTATGACCGACGTCCGAAAGAGGCATGGGATGTCACGTGCACCCTAGCAGTAGCATTTAACTTTTGCATAACGTTCGGACATAACAGAGTTCACCAGAGGCAAACTCCCCTAGAGTTCTGATGTCATGAATGCAGCAGCATATGAATAGAATAACATGTCTAGTAACTGATCAAATGCAGCCCTCTGACACATTATTTGAGTCAACAAAATAGGATGAGGTACAAAGGCAGAAACAACTGTGTAGAAAAGAACTACCAAATGATTCATCAACACGTGCATTAAAAGTTCATCTACTTTTCACCAGGTGGAAATCAGTGGAAAGTTCATTTCAAGGATATCAAGTCTACAATTTTTGAAGGTACGAAAAATACAGTTGTGTAACTCCTACTTATCTGTAACAGTAGATGTTTGAATTTCACACAGTCTCAGTGGCATATGGGTACTATGCTCACACAAACCCATACTGGCAGCTTTTCAGAGATCAGAATTCCCTGCTCTAACTCCCTGTGACAGGGGATTGGCTAGGTCCCTCTCATCTGTGAAAGACATTAACCCCTGTCACAAGAGGTCAGTTGTTCAGGGGTTAACTGCTAGTTAGGAAGAACCAAAAAGGACCAGAAGCAAGAATTGTCTGAAACCAAACAATTAGCAGCCAAAATACTCCAACACAAATAAGCAAAGTCAATGAACAACACAACAAGGTAGGATACTATTGAACTACATTAAAATAATGGGATGATAAGAGGGTGGTGCTACTGTGACAGTGACAAATTCAAACATTGACTGCAGGACTTACACAACTGTACTATGTTCATCATTAACACTGCCTCAGTGGCATATGTGTAGATTCCTAAATCTTAACCTACATGGGAGGAGGAAGGTTAAGGATCCAGGAGCCCATGAAAACTGGAAATCGGAAAGCCTGCTCTGGAACTTGAGAAAGATTCCAGTTTGTAGTGCTTTGTAAAGATAAGAACAAAGGACCAGGTTGCTGCTCCTATAATGCTTCTAGAGTCCATTCCTTTCCAATATGCCACCTAACAGGATAAGGATTTGATGAAATGTGCCTTAAACTTGTCTGGAATAGACTTACCATGGTGGAAGTAACACAAAACAATAGCAGAGGACAACCAATGAGTAATTGTTTGCTAAGACACAGCTTGACCTTCCTTAGCCACCAAACAGGAAATAAACAGCTATTCAGCTCTCCTGAAGGGCTTTGTTCAGTCAAGGTAGTATCTGAGCTGCCTATGCACATCCGAGCTATGCAGAATCATCTCTCCCTTACTTTTACGTTCCAGAAAGAAAACTGAGAGATTGGTGGCTTGATTCAGGGTAAACTCAGAAAAAACTTTTTGATATGAAAAATGGATTAGTACATAATACAAACTTATCCCTGAACAGATGGTTGGCCCATTATGAGAGCTTGCAGCTGAGAAACTCACCTTACAGATGGCAGAGCAATAAGGAAAACAGTTTTCCAAGTGACAAATTTTAAATCAGCCTGAAAGGCTAGTTCAAAAGGAAATAAGGTAAATTTTTCTAGAACAAAGTTGCGATCCCAAGGAGGAGGAATATGCTTTAGAGAGTGCTTTATGTGCAACACTCCTTTCATAAAATATTTGACCACAAAAAAAGACAAAAACGGGGGACCCATGGGCAGACCAATTGAGATGACTGCAAGATGCACCTTGATAAATGCACGAGGTAAGCCATTGTTGACTAGCTCACACAAATACTTTAAAACCAGAGAGATAGAGTCCATACTGGGCCTTTTGTTATTGGTTAGGCACCATTAAGAAAATCTCTTCCATTTCTAAGCATAAGATTTTCTAGTTGCAGGTTTTCTTGCTTCCTTCAACACCTGATGCACATCCTCTATGGAACAAGTACCTAAAAGGTATCAAGATAAAATCATACAGGGTGTCAGATGCAATTGTTTTAAATTGGGGTGCACCAGTCATCCTTCACACTGTGTCAGCAGATCCGCAGTATGAGGAAGTTTGGGGTAACTGCCCTCGGCCAATTCCATTAAAAGGAAGAACCAATTTTGCCTGGGCCAAAATGGGGTCACCACAGTGATCTTTGGGAATTCTTACTGAATCTTCAGAATTACCTTGGTATCAGTGGAAAGGGTGGCAATGCATAAAGCAACATTCCCATCCATGAGAACAAGAATACATCTGTCCTCCAAGCATGACTGTAAAGATGTTTCAAATAGAATTTTTTCAACTGTTTCTTTTGAAAGAGACAAACAGATATATTTAAGATGTTCCCCACATCTGAACCATATACTGGAAGACCTCTGTCCTGAGTTTCCACTTGTGTCCATATCTGTTTAGTCTGTCTGTCACTATGTTTTGCTCTGTCAAGCTGCATGATGCATGAAGCATAACAAAATGCTGTAAGGCTAGCTCCCAGGCAATCACTGCCAACAGGCAGAGACATAGGTTCATAGGTTGGTACTAGGTTATCGGCCCTAAGGCCTATGGAAGCCTAGCCATAACAATTCCCTGGAAATTTTTTCCCACAATATTTACTTCTCTGGGCCTCTGTCTAGCAGGGTGACTGACATGATCCCCGGGGTGAATTTCCTATCTCCAATCCAATCATCAAGGTTCCTTTTGAAGAGGGCCAATGAGGTGCTCTGCTTGACATGTATGGGCAGTCTATTACAGAGTATGGGGAGTCTCTGGGTCAGGAACCTATCCCTCCAGCATGTTTTGTTCATTGTGATGATATGGTTTAGATCCCTGGAGCGTGTGGCTCTGAGTGATTGGGATTTCTTTAAGTGGAGCATGTCCAACAGCTCAGGGTTTGACATGGCCTTGTATGTTAAGCAGAGATCGCCTCTGAGTAGACGATATGCCACAAAGTATAGCTGGATGACATTGTACCCCCTTGTTGTTTGGATACCACATGACTTTGCTGTTGTCTGGGATCACTAAAAGAGCCCTGAAGACCATAAGTGGTGAATACCCTTTAAGGCCTGACTAACATCATCAAAAAATGTTAACAGTGAATGTGTTTTCTAGCATCCGAAAAAACCCATTTGCCTTACACTGTTCCCCATGAAAAATCTGACAAGACTGTCTGGACTGCATGAAGTGGAGTCTGGAGGGAGAAACATAGACCTGGAGTGAGAGACATCTGATCCCTCCACCACTGAAACACTATTACAAATTTCTGCACTGGTACCTGGAACTCTAAGGGATGCAGGAACTGGGGCCAACAATTTTTTAAGTACCACTGAATCTTTCCCATATGGAGTCTGGTAGGTTGTATCATGAATACCACTGATGCCATGAGGCTTAGAATTTTGAGAAACTTTCTTGTGGGGGCAGCTTCTTGAAGAGAAAAATCCCTGTAAATATTCTGATGAGTCAGGACTTTGTCTTCTGGTAGAAAGGCCATTCTTTTTTCTGTGTCTCACACACATCTCAGGAAGATAATTCTTTGCAAGGGTGTGAGACAGGACTTTTGCAGGTTCAACTTGAAGCCCAGGTGAACTAGAATGGTCAAGACCTTGTATAATGACTCTAAACACCTGGAAATAGACTTTGCACAAATCAGCAACTCATCTAAATAAGGGAAAATGTGAATGCCCTAGGTCTTGCAGTCCACAACCACTGGAGCCGGGCACTTTGGGAAGACTACAGGAGCAAGACGTAACCCAAAAGGTAATGCAGAAAACAGACAATGTCAGCCAGACAACAGCATATCTCAGATATTTCTTGAAATTGGAAGCAAATGGAAGGTGATGATCAGCATCTTTTACGTCTAAAGCAAATGAAACAGAGGTCTAGAAGAAGGGGTAGGTCCATCAGCAGGATGAGCATTTTGAATCTGGCTACTTTCAGAAAGGTATTTAGATAACAGAAATGTAACACTGGTCTCCAGGATAGCTCCTTTTTGTGGAGAAGGAGCTGGTTCTATAACCCCTGCTTGCAACATATGAAGGAGTACCAGAGACGGAGAAAACAAATGTGTCTGGACTGGCCGGTGCGAGGGTATTTCCTTGAAGGGAGGTGGATTTTCTGTCTATTGCTAAGAGTATCCTCCCTGAATTACTCTTAACACCCATTGGTCCTAGACTATCTGTGACCAGCCTACTGGGCTGAGCAAAAGCTTGGGGGAGAAGGAAGGGAACAGGAGGAAGGGATGCCCAAATCTTGGCAAAGTCATTCTTTAGCAGGTGACTGAACCTTTTTGAGAAAGCAACCCTTTTTATTTAGTTTGGAAACATTACCCTCCTGCCATTTCCACTTGTTATCCTGACTCTTGGTAGTCTGAGAATTTTTTTTTCTGCCTTTTGAAGTTGGACATCTTGTTAGGGGAGAAACATTCTAGATACCTCCATGCATCAGTTTACCTCTATCATCCCAGTGTCTGAGAATCTGGGTAGCACCATGATGAAACACAAATTCAGAACATAAAGTAGCATTCAAAATCTCATTTTTTTTAAATTCTCATAAAATACTACTTATGTAACCAAGCATACATTCTGAATACAACCAAAGCGGTCTAGAAAAAGAAGTTACGTCTTACCATAACGTTTCATCTCTGTTGTTCATCTTCTTTCATTCATCACTGGTGGGTTCGGTTCTGAGCCCTCGGACTCGAGTCGGCCTTTTTAACAAGCTCGCACCAGCCAAAAAAACCTCTCGAGCTAAGTCTCTACCCAGAATGCCCTTCTCCCTGTTACCTCAGATCGAGTTTGCTAGACAAAAGAAGTAAAGCCATGGCCACTTCTGTGCAAATACCCTAGGGCACTACTTAGACCCAAAGCATCCCCCAGGATCCTTTGGAGGGGGAAGGAGGCTGGGAAGTGATGAATGAAAGAAGATGAACAACACAGATGGAACGTTATGGTAAGATATAACTTCTTTATCTGATGTTGTTAATTTTCTTTCCATTCATCACTGATGGGACAGAATCCCAAGCTAACTTGAGGCCCATGGGCGGCCCTTATGGAAGAACATTCCTGAGTACCATTGAGCCAAAGGTAGCTCTCCCTCTGGAGACCAAGTTCAATTTGTAATGATTGATAAAGGTATGAGGCTTAGCCCAAGTAGCTGCTGCTCAGATGTCATCCATGGAGGCTCTGGAATGGAAAGCTACAGACGTTGCCATAGATCTAGTGGAGTGAGCTTTAACTTTTGGCATAGGTTCATTACTGAGGGAATAGATGAAACATATGCAGTCTCTTAGCCATTTTGATAATGTAACCTTGGAAACAGCCTCTCCCAACCTGGGCCCAGAAAAGGAGATGAAAAGCTGTTCAGATTTATGGCTAGATTTGATCATGTCTAGGTAAAATCTCAATTGTCTATATACGTCTAAGGAGTGAAGGCAGTTCTCTCCTCTATTGCCAAAATTCAGAAAGAACACTGGTAGGAAAATGGTCTGGTTTATGGAGAATTCAGAAACAACTTTGGGGAAGAAGGATGGATTCGTCCGAAGTGATACTCTGTATTTATGAGAGAACAGATGGGGCCTTTTGATACACAATGCCTGCAGCTCCAAGACTCTTCTGTCAGACGTAATGGCTACCAAGAACAAGGATTTCCAAGACAAAAACTTTAGGTCACACTTTGCAGCAGGTTCAAAAGGTTTCTGGGTCAAAGACTGAAGGACTAGAGTGAGGTTCCATGGTTCCACGGGCTGTCTGACAGGAGGCCTGATATGAGTGGTCCCCTTGAGGAAAGCCTTGCAAAGGAGTAAAGAGATAAGAAGGGTGCCATCTATACCACTGTGGAAATTGGAAATTGCCGCTAGATGTACTCGTACGGTAGAGGCAGAGGCTCCATTATCAAAAAACTTAGCCAAGTATTGAAGCACTGCAGTAACTGGAGCCGAATACGGATCTAGCATTTTATCCTTGGACCAGATGGAGAACCTTTTCCATTTATCCTGATATAGTCTTCTTGGATGGTTTATGAGAGGCCAGAATGATGTCTCAAACAGGCGAGGAGAGATTAGCTTGCCTGGCTAGTAGTGGAAGTGGAGAAACCAAGCTGTCAGCTTGAGACTGGACAGATTTGGGTGACTCAACCCTTGGGGGTGAATAATCAGATCTGGCAGAGGGTCCAGAATCCATGGCGGGTACACTAGGTGAGGCTGAAGGAAGGGGAACCAAACTTGTTGAGGCCAGAATGGGGCTATGAGGATCACCTTGCATCTCAACCAAAGAGCTTTCTTTAGAAATTGTGGAATCAGGGGGGATGGGAGGATAAACATAAAGAAGACCCGTGGGCCAATCATGGATCAGAGCTTCCCTCTGTGACTCCCCCTCTGGGGGAAGTAGGGCGAAATAGCTGCTGCACTTGTTGTTTGATGGGGAGGCGAAAAGATCGCATCAAGGCTGGCCCCAGTGGCTGAAGATTTCTAATGCCACCTCGGGGTTGAGAGACCACTCGTGAGGAAAGAGGATGCATCTGCACAGTTTGTCCACAATCACGTTGGAGCTCCCCAGGATATACGTTGCTATCAGAAAGCAGTTGGAAGCTATCGCCCACTGCCAAATTCTCACTACTTCTCGACACAGGGGGTAGGACTTGGTTCTTCCTTGTTTGTTGATATACCAGACCACTGACATACTGTCCGACTGAATTGCAATTGTCCAGGAAGGGTGAGCCAAATGGAAGGCCTGCAACGCTAACAACACAGCTCTCAGTTCCAGAACATTGATATGCAGGTGGGCCTCTGAGGTGGACCATGTGCCTTGGAAAGTCTTTCCCTGGAAATGCCCCACCCCCCCCACCCAATCAGGGTAGCATCCATGGTCAGAATGGCTGTGGGCTGAGGGGATTGAAATGGGTGACTCCAATGTTCTACGTCTGGCCTCATCCACCAAAGGAGTTCCTGTTTGCAGAAGTTGGTTATTCGAATCTGGTAACTGAAGGGATGACAGTTTGGGAACCATTGACAAAGGAGGAGGCATTGCAGGATATGCATATGTAGCTTTGCTAGAGGCACTATTGGGATTGAAGCTGCCATAGAGCCTAGGGCCTGAAGAACTTCCCTTGCTGAGACTTTTGTTTGAAAGAATATCACCTGAAGTTAAAGCCTCAATCGATGGAGTCTGTGAACTGGGAGTGATACCAGACAGGACTGGGTATTGATCACTGCTCCAATGAACTCTATTTGTTATGTAGGTGTAAGGTTTGATTTCTCCCAATGTATCAGTATTCCCAACAGTTTTGCCAGTGAGAGAGAGTATAATGCAGTGCTGTTACAGAAGATGCTCGGTGGGGGCGGTGAGGAGACAGTCGTCCAGATATGGAAACACCCGGAATCCTTTTAGTCTCAAGTGAGCTGTTACCACTGCATTGCAGGGCGCGGAATTGATAAAGACTGGCCCCTAACCAGAAGCAAAACAGATTCCTGGAGTGTTTGTCCATCTTGATGTGGTAATACGCATCCCAAAGATCTATAGAACGCATCCAATCGCTTTCTCTTAAAAAGGGAAGAATGGACTGAACTGTGACCATCCAGAGTTTGGTTTGGGTGACAGACTTGTATAATCTGCTGAGATCCAAAATGGGTCTCCAGTCCCCTGTCTTTTTTGGCACCAAAAAGAATGTCGAGTAAAATCCGGATCCGCACTGGTCTGGTGGGACTGGTTGGATGACTTTTTTTTTTTATCCAGCTTTATAATCTCTGAAGCTGCTTCTTCCCTTTGACTGGGTGGAACATCGGGAAGTTTTCTTGGAAGATTTGGCTGATAAGAAAGGGGAATGGAGTAACCTCTGGTGATGATACTCTGCACCCAACGGTCAGTGGTGATAGACTGTTAGGCAGCTTGGTGCAGAGAGAAACGACCCCTGACTGCTTGCAGTGGTAAGCAATCGGGCTGCTCCTCAGGAGCGCTGATAAGGCTGTCCAGAGAAGGAATCCCTGGAGCCATGGTTACGAGGACCCCCTCTGCCTCTATAGGGGCGTCTTCCAGAACTGTTACCTCCTCTGCCCCTGGGGGTATCATCATCACGTGCCGCACGCAAAGGCCCCTGAGATTTTTTATGCCACCTTTTTTCACTCCTCTGATTCCTGCAGAAGGTAGGCTGAGGGTTGGAAAACCATAGGCCTATGGAATATAGGCTCATTCCATCTTGCTCACACCTGGCTAGCGTGTCCTTCCCTTTGGAGTTGAAAAGGGATGAAGCTTCGATGGGAGCATTCAGAAAGGAAGACTTGAAGGGGTCTGCGAGGTCACAAATGCGCATCCAGGCATGACTTCTCATAACAATGCCCGAACCCGCTACCCTAGCCACCGCTTTGGCTGCATATGACAGCAACCTCATGGACGAGTTGGATACTGATTCTAGGGTTACAAGCTGAAAGGCCAATTTGTCCCTGACCTCATCAGACAACTGTCCTGCGAGCGTCCCAGAGAGTTCTGAGATCAAGTACCTCTGGAGCCTCATAAAATGTGCCAAATAATTCAGGGACTGTATAGCAAAGGTTCCTGATGCAAAAACACACTTCATAAGTCTGTCCACCGCCCAGGACTCCCTGTTGGGAGGGTGGACAGCAGGACTTTCCTCAGCCAAGTCCTTCTTCGTGGCCATCATCACCACCATAGCATCAACTGGTAACCCTTTGGACCTGTGCTGGTTGTCCTGGTGAGGGGAAAGAATTTTGTCTGGTCTCTGAGGGATTGCCTCAGTGGAATCAGGGTTCTTCCAAGCGTGCTGCATGATGAGCTGGACGAGAGGTAAAAGGCTGGGCTCAAAAAGCCTGCAGGAACACAGACTCCTCAGATGAAGGGTTGGAGGGCTTCCAGTCACCACTCTACTTTAACATTTCCAGGTTGTCTCCAAAAAAACATCATCAGGAGGTGATCGCTGGGACCCCTCATCATCATCATACGTCAACATCAACGTCTTCCGTTAAGGACTCTTCGGGTGAATCCATGTGTTTCCTCTTTCGAGCAGGCTCCACAGTGGGAGTCTCTGAGGAGAACTTGGAAGAGCGGGTACCCTGAACAGGGGTGTCCTGTGGCTTCTCTGCCCAGTGTCCTGGGGGTGGTGGTCTGTGACCGCTGTAGCTCAGGGTGTGAAAACTGGGGTTCCGACATCAAAGGAGTGCTGCCAGAAGCAAGAGCCCTCTCCATCGCGTGGAAGGCAGGTCCGCCCAAAGAGGGATGGGAGTCTGGGACCGAGAAAGACAACCTTGGGACCGGGGGTCACACCCCACTTTGACGAACCTGCCCCCACGGGTGGAGCCTCAACCAAGATCGGTGAGGACAAGGCTATCGGCACCAAGGATGGAACCAAGGAAAAAGACGGCTACGTACCCAGAACTGAAGCGCCAGTCCCCAAATTCCCAGATTGAGGAAGGACAGTTTCAGCGGGAACCGAGCAGCAAAGGGACAAACTCGGAGCCGGAGTGAGATGCACCGTAGGTGCCGAGTTGATGGGTTCCAAGAAGGATGTCAGAGCAGAAGGCTTCGAAAACGAGATGGTCGAAGGAGGAGTGTAAGATGGAGTCCATGGATAGGTCAACCCAAGTTCTGCAGGTGGATGGGTCTTAGAAAGTGTGGCTATCCCCCTGACCAACAGCTGGTCCACAAGATGCACCACGTTGTGTTCTGACAGGTTCCTGGTGGATCTAGTGGATACTCCTGAAGGGGAGTCAGGGTGTTTAATGAAAGGGCTATAGGCTTGGCCTAGAAACAGATATACGTACGGGGAGTATCGGGTCCGTGGTGCAAGGTCTGTCGGCACCGAAGTCTCTAGTTTTGAGACCGGAAGTAAAAAGGTAAAATCCAGTGAAGTCGGTACAACGCTTGGTGCCGAAGTGGCACTTGGAGCTGAAACGGTCGGTTCCAAAATACTAACTAATGAAGTAGTCGAAGGTGTGCCCTGAGCCAAAGTGGTCACAGGTGCTGAAGTCAAAACAGGCGAACTAAGGTCTATAATTGGTGCCGGAAGCAGGACCAGTGCTGAAACTGGCACCATTATCTAAGGTTTCAAGATGCTCGGAGCCGAGGAAGACAGGGCCTTAGAGGCAGATTTATGCTCCGAAGATAACTTTGGGACTTTAGATTTCCCAGGTTTGCTCTGATCACCCGATAGTGAAGAAGGGACAGAGTGGGATCCCTTTTTGTCCTTAGTAGGAGGGGTTGAGACCTCCATTGTAGAAATGGCCTCTGAGAAGGGAGACTTGAGTAACGCTTTCAGGATCAGTTTGTTTTTGCGCTCATTAAGAGTGCGTTGACTGAAACTCTGACAAATGTCACATGGAGGCTGCACCGAAAGGTGGGACACTCCCAAACAGTGTACACAGTCATAATGAGAATCACTATTAGGTAACTTATAAAAAATAACAAAGGCAGTGGTAATCTCAAAAAGAATTTATGTGTTAGTGCTTTCACTGAACAAAATAATCCAACTTCTTCAGACACAAAATACAGACAATCCATTCCTTTTAAAGTGTTTCAACAGGAAATGACATCAACAGTAAATGACATCACAAATAATCTAATTACACATAAAAAGTACTTATAAAGTGCAATACTTATATAAAATGTAAAAAACTAGTAAAAATGTTTTTATATAAAAATCATTATAAGTATAAAAAATCTTTATATGTACAAAAATTACCTCCCAAACAAAAAAGTAAAATCAACTTTTTACCTTTCAAGAGCTTTCAACTTTAAAATACATTTCAAAGAGCAGTGCTCATTGAGACCAGGAAAAACAGAAGCGTTTAGTTTAAGCTGCCAATATAATTCTCTTCCTTCTAAAAATAATTGCCATGGACCACCCCTTTTGTTTTTTGTCACTTGCTCAGCAGCCATATATTCAAAGGAAGGACCCTCATATTCCATGACATGTCTAGCCAAGGCGTTATTTGCATTACACCTGTCTATGCTGTACTGGTGCTCATAAATTCATTCTCTGACAAATGACACTTGTTGGTGAATAGAGAAAACTCTTTCCTGAGGTAACCTTGCAAACATCTGTTTTGTGTTTAATTCTGCTCCTATATATGTAACAGACTGACAGAGCAACAAGGCAGATTTTTCGAAATTTACTGTAATGCCTAGTTGGGTGCAGGTTGATATTGTATAATCCTGTGCCTCTAAGAGTTGATGCCTGGTGGTAGCAGTTAGGAGCCAGTCGTCTAGATAGGGAAACACCTGGAATCCTTGATGTCTCAGGTGAGCCATGACTACTGCCATACATTTGGTGAACACCCTGGGGGCTGTGGTGAGACCAAAGGTCAGAGCTCTGAACTGATAATGACTGGCCCCTACCCAGAAGCAAAGAAATCTCCTGGAGCGTCTGTCCATTTTGATATGGTAGTATGCATCCTGAGGATCTACGGAGCACATCCAGTTATCCTGACCCAGAAAGGGGAGAATGGACTGCAATGTTACCATCTGGAACTTTTCTTTTTGTACAGATTTGTTCAATCTGCTGAGATCCAGTACTGGTCTCCAGTCCCCTGTCTTTTTTGGTACGTTGGTCTGCAGGGACTTCCTGAATGGCTCTTTTTTCTAGCAGTTTTGAAACTTGAATAACTGCTTGATCCCTTAGATTGGGTGGGACATCTGGGATCGACTTTTTTGACTTTAGAGGGGGTTGATGAAAGGGGATTTTGTAACCTCCGGATATGATAGATAGTACCCATTTGCCAGGCTTTTGGGTACAGGGAAGGTCTTCCCCTGACTGCCTCCAGAGGTGAGCAGTCAGGCAATCTGTCAGGGATGCTGGAAGGGTTTGACAGAGAAAGTTTCTCTGTCACCCTGATTTTGCGATCCCCCTCTGCCACGAGGGTGGCGTCTGCCATTGTTGTTGTTTCCCCCTCTGCCCCTGGGGGAAAAATCACCACGTGTGTCAGACAAGGGTCCCTGGGACTTCAGAAACCACATCTTTCCACCCTTCTGACCTTTGGGATAAGGTCTGTTAGGAGTGGAAAAACAGACTCCCACGGCAGAGAGAGTCATGCCTTCCTGCTCGCACCTGGTAAGCATGTCTTTCACCTGAGGCCCAAAAAGCGAGGAGCCATCAAAGGGAGTATTTGTAAAGGAGGTCCAAAAAAGGTTCCACAAATTGACACAGCCACAGCCAAGCATGTCTCCTGAGAGCCACTCCTGTACCTGTGGCTCTACTTGCTCCATCAGCTGCATAGGAAATCAGCCTCATGGAGGAGCTGACTATAGAATTAAGAGTCTCAAGCTGGGAAGCTATTTTGGCTGATGCTACCTCAGCTGTAGGATCTTGTAGGGTATCAACAAGCTCTTTTAGGAGATCCCTTTGAAGTTGTGTAAAATGAGAGAGATAATTCAGGGACCTCATTGAGAAGGTCGCTGAGGAAAACATTCACTTCCCATATCTGTCCATTGTCCTAGACTCTTTGGTGGATGGACAGACAAAGAAGTTTCTGCTAACTTTTTCTTGGTGGCTGCTGCTACCACCATGGCATCAACTGGCACACCTTTAGAGAGAAAATGTTTGTCCTGGGGGCTGTTATGAACTTATTTGGTCTCTATGGAGTAGGTTCCACAGAACCTGGAGCTGACCAAGCCTTTTGAGCCACTACAGACATGAGTGGATCGAAAGGTGGAGACACCCAGGAGGTGGAGGGTCGGGGACCGAATGCCTCCAGGTATACAGACTTGCCCTCGGTAGGGGCTAGGGAAGACCAGCCACCCCTCTACCTAAGCATTTCAAGGATGTCCGAAAAGGAAACATCTTCAGAGGGGGAGTTGGGGGACCCTTCCGATTCATCCAGGTCTGTATCTGAGGTGACAGAATCAGGGGAGTCTAGGTGCTTCCTCTTGCACTTCTACTTCCGAGGAGGCTCCTCTGAGTGATCAGGGGAGACCTCGGAAGAAGAGGGGTCACCCAATGGAGTGTCCTGGGGCATAGGCTCCCTACGCTTCTGGGCAGGAGGAGGAGCAGAGGCTGGCACATCCACCACAACAGAAGGAACCAATGGGGCGGACAGTAGGGCTGCTTCAGGGGACAGCACACTCCGCATGACCTCGAAGGCGTCATGATCCCGAGGCAAAAAAAGCTACAGCTCCGAAGAGACGGGAGTCCTTCTCCACATCGAGGGTGACAGCTCCGAGGTCGATGTGCGAGCTGAGCTCACCTGAGCCGAAGCTCCGAGAGGGAGAGCGGAGTCGGACAAGGGACCGATGCCACTTCCCCCCTCGGAGCCGATGAGAGTGCTTCAGCACCCAGATCCATCGATGGACGGAGCAATCAAGGTGATTGATGACGTCGGAACTGAAGAGGAGGTGATCGGCGTGGTCGGTTCTACTATCAGTGCGTCCATGGTCTCTGGCTCCGAACTAAGTGTAGTCGGAGGAGGAATGGAGATGGAGGAGGATGGAGCCGCAACCTGCTGAGGTGGGCTGTTAAGTAATTTCGCAAGGGCCTGTGATTTAAATAACCTACTGACTACTCTCTCCACGTCTTGATCCAATAATCTGGAGGAGTGGAATGAAGAGCGATGGCTGCGTTCACTTTCTAATAAGGGTGACTGTGGCACCAAGCGGATCGGCTCCAATAAAGGAGACCTTGCTCACTTGTAGCTCCGAGGTGGCAGTTGGAGCTGGGGGAGGAGATGACTTGTCGATGCTAGTCGGCACCGACAAACTTGATTCTTCAAGCCCAGGAGTCGGTTCCGAGGATGGAGCCGACGGCTTGACAGACTTAGAGGATTTCACTGGCTGAGAACCTTTAGCCGGGGCATCCTGTGGTTTCAATAATCCTTGAAGGATTAATTTGTTTTTGCACTCCTGCAGGACCCTTGGACTAAATGCATGACAGATAGAGCAGGAGTCCTGCAGGTGCACAGCCCCTAAACAATAAACACAGCTAGTGTGCCCATCTGTCAAGAGACATTTTCTGACAGCACGAGTCACACTTTTTGAAGCCAGTAACTTTGTCCTCTTTAGACATGTTAACACTACTATACTAAAAAACAACAGTTTTTTTTTTCCAGTTAAGGAACAGAAAGGAGAGCCTCTAATTTAAACGGCTGTCCTAAGTGGGGGGAGAACCCTCTAATTTAAACAAGTTCAGGGGAAACAAAAGGCCTGCGAGATATGGAGCGACGCCAACAAAGCTACAACACACACAAGAAAGGCGATAAGGGATAAAGAACTATATCTAGACAAAACTTGACAAAATTTAAGAATAAACAACAATTATAATCATAGAAAAAACTATACTAAGCCTGAGCCAGTAACGAAGCAACCTCGCAGCTGAAGCGGCAAATGAGATCTGGGTAGCTGGTGCTGGGCATTCTGGAATAAGGGTTAGCCTCGAGCCAGTAAATAAGTTATAGAAGTAGGCCGAGTCGGAGCCGAGGATCAGCTCTGAACCCAAACAGCAAGAACGAAGGCGAGATGGGACAACTTAACATTAATGTTTACTAAAGTGCTATATGCTTGTATAAAGCGTTATCTCTTTTTCTTAATGTCCAAGAGGTGTTCATATATACGGTCACTGAATTTCTAGGTGGTCTTCTCCACATAAAATGCAGCACATAACTGACAATAGGCTAAATAAACCACCCCTCTTGTAGAACATGAAAAATGGCAGTGCATCTTATAATACTAAAATCTTCCTCAACCATTATATTTGGACATTGTGAACACCTCCCACATTTAAAAGTCCCAGACTTTTTTGACATTAAAATCACTTGTGATTTGTGAGACTCTAAATAATTTTTGAAAGTTTTATCTCTTCTAAAAACTAGCTGGAGATCACCACCCAATTTACTCCTAAGCTCACTATCAGCTGAAATAATTTTCCAATTTTTATTAATACTTTTGATAATAGCACTACTATCTAATTTGAACATAGAATTAAATGTCATCGTCTTACTAGTAACCACATTATGCGTGTCCCTATTATTAATATCACTACCCGTATTAGAATTCTCATTCAAGATGGGAACACATATACCTCCTTTCACTTTTAACCAAAACTTCATCCCTTATTTCGACCAGAAATTCCTGAGGATAACCACTCCTAAGAAACTACTTTGACTACTGTTTTCTTCTGATACCTTGGATGCATACTGGAATAATGGAGATATGCGTTAGAAAAAGTAGCCTTCCTAAAAATGTTAGAAGAATATCTCTGAAGATTTAAATCTTTGGTAATTTCTGCATCTAAAAAAGGCTATCTTATGATACTCAACGACTTCAAAAACTCTGTACCTTAGGGAATAGTATGCAAATTCTTTCCGAGTTCCTACTACTAAATTCATGTCTTCCATACCAAATATTTTCATAAATGTCTTCAGAAATCTACCCTCTTTTGTTATATTTCCCTTTTAATCCACCCCCAATACTTCTTCACTATTGCAAATCAAAACATAGTCCCCACTATAACTAATATTCCTCGCTGAAAGCTGATTATTTCTCCCAAAATTTTCTTAAGCTCCATAATAACAGTTTTAGATGGAATGTAAATACATGCCAGCATGATCCTTTTCCTTTGCCAGTAGCCCCTTACTACAACAAATCTACCATCATTATCTATTTTTCCTCTTCTATCACTATTGCAGCTCATCTAGTAATTAACGTAAGTATACCCCTTTCCTTTTGTCCTAATATTCTGCTGAATATCCTTCCTGAAGTCCTCCCTTTATGAAATTCACATGCTCAGTTATTTCCAAATGCATATCCTATAGCATTACTCTCTGCATTCTGCGTTTCTTAATATAATTCAATGTTCTTTCCTATTTGTCTATACATGTGATACCACTCACATTCCATGATAATATGGAAAAATTCACCATTATGGTAAGAAGTTATTATTCCCAACTATTACATCTGACAGCTTTTACAGATGTGTACTTCCATCTTTTGTGATACATACACCCACTAATGTTTGGTAGGTTGATCTTTTATACAGTTGTTTGTTGACATCTCCATTTGAACCTATGTCACATTTTATAAGACGTTTGCTTTAATGAAAACCCTCAAACAAAAAACAAACACACGACAGAACACCCCCATAACCTTTTAACTTAATACAAACACACACAACATTGTACATCTTCACATAACTAAGTTTAACCCTATTAGTGGGAACAATTGCCCTAAATAGACAGCTACAGAAACAGGCATTATCTGACCTAAATTTAAGGTTATCCATACTGCATACTTTCAAAAACATTAACTTTTACACTTAAAGTAGCTAATGTTTGCCTTCTTATTGCTCTATAATCAGCTTGTCTCCTTGGAAATATAAGAGAAAAATAAAACTTAGCCCTCAACTGCAGGCTCCTAAAAACAACTGAACATGTACTGCTAAAGGAAAACTTTCTATTACATACATTGTTCTCTTCTTTGCTTGTTTCCATTTAAAACTTGTTATCAGATTAAGCCAATGGCCTTAATCCAGACATTCAGCTATGCAAAAGTAAGAGGAAAATATATCAAGATGTTCATATAATAGACTCTTTCTACTTTTACACCCATCCCTTACCTCAGTAATCCTATTAATTAAATTGTGCTTTTGTCCATTCTTTTATTTTTCTCTTTTTTTGCACTGCAATACCTGCATTTCTTAATACTTAAAAGGAGAAACAAAAGAAAAAAAAAAGCATTTGTTTACTTTAGTATCTTTATCACATACAACAATAACTAAAATACTATACTATATAATATGTAATTTATATCATGAAGTGTTTTGCAGAATACTGTTAAGAACAAAAACTGTTTTACTTACAGTTACCTTCCTTCTTTTTTCTTCCCTGCCCATTAGTGTCCTTCCATGCATTAATGAAGTCAAGAAAAGTCCATTTTTTCACCTTTTCTTGTACAGCTATAGTTCACACATGCAATTGATGCTTTATAATCTCATATTTACTTACTACTTTCTGTGTTGCTGGTCTTCTTCCTGTTCATCTCCTTTTCCAAACTCCAGACTCTGGTTCAATTCCAAGGTACTTCCAATTGTTCTAATCAACTCCTGTTCTTTTCTCCATCTCTCAAGAATTTTCCTTAGGAACATTGGAAAAGGTTTCACTGGTATTCTCTCTCTCTCAGTTTTATTATCAGAAGAATAAGTAGAAGCTTTGCTTTCCGTTTGATAGCCCACTTTTTTGGACAAGCTCTTGTATTTCCTCCTTAGCATGTTCTTCATCAAAAAAATGACTTTGATCATCCAAGAAAAAATATTCTGAAGACAACTGGATACAACAGCTTGAATCTTACACCTGACACTTGACATTCAATGACTGCTGGAACAAATTTCCTTCTCCTCTACCCAGTGTACAGTAAATAATCATTTTCCACAAACACTCTACTGTCTCCACGTTTAATATGTTACCCTTTTGCCAAAGTTTTGTCAGGATCAACTCTTTCTGCTGGTAGGTTTGTATCTTTACTAACAAAGGTCTTGGTTGATTTCTCATTGCCAGGTTTGGAGCAAACACATGATGTGGCTTTCCACAGTAAAATTTAAGTGAATTTTTATGAAGACAGTTGCTTATTTCTATCATCATAAAATTAATACAGTCTGTTCCTTCCAGTTTTTCTGGCAAAGTAAAAATCTAAGGTTTATCGTGTGAGCTCTGTCCTCCAATTCTACCTTTTTTTGAAATATCTCTTCTTGATCAGTTTCATACTCAGACAGCCTTTTCGTCATTTCATCCTCTTATTTTTGTAGTTTTATTATTTCATCTGAATATCTTTTAAAAGTTTCTTCCATTTTCCAGCCTTCTGTTACTTCAGTTGATATACTCCTTCAATGTTTCATTTACTTTACTCAGTTCTGAGCACGTTTGACTTATTTTTCCTCTAGGTTACGGGAAGTCATGTTTGGAGCTTACACTGCTTTTTGAGGAACAGCTGCATAATTCTTCCCAGTCAGTGTTTTCTCTTTACCTTTTCTAGTTAATTTTCTTTCAGGGTCTCTAAGTTTCTTCTTTGATGGCATCCGGGCAGTGTACTTACTAGGTGGCAAATGAATTTAATAAAAGTGGCAGAGTTCCTGGCCCTTATCTTTCAGTTTTGTTTTTCACACTGGGAGAGCTAAAGTTAAGCTGTTGATCAGCCATCTTGGAAGTCCTTGCTCATTTCAATTTTAAACCATGACTATAAACTGTTTACATCTATAATAACTAAAGAAATGGCAATGGTGTTGTCAAAATATATTGATATGGACCAATGTGATTTTATGGAAGGGAAGCAAACATTTGACAACATTAATAAAACAATGATGATTCAGAGGGAAGCAGAGTACAAAACATGACTGCTATTGGTCGGTCTTGATACAAAGAAAGTATTCAACAGAGTAAGCTGGAATTTTACAAGTAGGACAATGGAAGCATTTGCATTCCCTGATACAATAATAAGGTTAATTAGGAATATATGTGGAGTGGGAAGCTAAAATTCAAGCAAGAGAGTTCCTTTCTGAGAAGTTGTATATGAACACAGGAACCAGGCAGGGGGTGTCCTTTTTCCCCTTTCTTATTTGCTTGATATTTAGAGGTACTGGCAAAGAAAATACTGTACTCGAAAATTCAAGGATATAACTGGTATGGTAATCAAGAAAAGTTGGCTTTATTTGCAGATGACACTATTTTGAACCTGATAAACCAGAAAAGGACATCTCAGTGTTGTAAAACATCTTGAGACAGTTTAAAGTCTTTTCAGGATATAAAACGAATGAAGATAGAACAAAGGCTATGGCTGTAAACTATGTACCCACACATGAATTGGTCCAGCAATACCCATATTTATGGGGACACAATAAAAATGAAGTATTTAAGAGGATGAATTAAAAAGGATTCTGTTATGGCAGCTAAGGATATATGGGAAGAGACTAGACAAAAGACAGCACAAAAACTGAGAAAATGGAAGCCCTGTTTATGGATATGGATAACAAGATACAAGCAGTTAAAATGTTTTTAGTCCCTTCAGTTTTATATATAGGTCAGGCTTATTTTTATCAGCCAGGGGAGAAGTAGCGGACAATAATTAATAAAGAGTTGAAGGAATTTATCTGAGAGGGGAAGAGGCCAAGGGTCAAGTGGGATAATTTGATCCTTCCGACAGAATAAGGTGCTTTGAGATTACCTGATTTGAAGGGATATGTTAGAGCCGCACAGTTAAGGCCCATATACATAATACAAGCAGAACGCTAGAATTCAAAGTGGAAAGGGATGACTTTGAAACAGAGGGAAATACAAGAAATAAGAAAAGAGTGCGGTTCTGGATGCAGATTGAGGAGAATAACAACATCCATACAGAATATTATATTCATAAAGTAGCAGAAAGTGCTCTAAGAACCAAGCAAACATGAGAATGGAGAAAGGAGATTTTGCCAACAGGGAAAACCACAATTAGGAGTACAGAGAATAGGCACAATGTGGCTGGAATTTATTGGAGAAAATTGGCAAAGGAACCAAAGTATTGGGAGCAAATAACTAGAGAGGGAAAGGGAAGAGAATGGGACGAAGCCAAGAGGACATTTAGACTGTAGACTACAGACTGCCTTCTCTGTCAGGTGACTGATATCAGCGTATAGACAAAGAGAAATCCAAATCCACCAAAACCACTAGAGCAAGCGACTTAAACCTTAGCACGGATATAAATAGGACGTGCTGGAGGGATAGATTTATCACTCAGAGACTCCCTATGCTGTGGAATAAAATCCCGGTCCATGTGAGGCAGAGCACCTCGCTGACTCTGTTCAAGAGAAATCTAGACCTGTGGATGGGAGATCGTAGGTTTACCCCGGGAATCATCTCTGTGTCACTGCTGGACAGAGGCACAACAAACTAATGGGCACCGTATTTTTTCATATAAGGGGTGGCGTAAGCCATAAAAATTTGGGCTAGGCTTATAAATGCCTTAGGGCAGATAGCCTAGCATAAACCTATGAACCTAAGAGAAAGGGATAAAATGTGAAAGAACTGCTCTTGTAGAGTTTTTAGTTGAATCTAGAACATAAGCTGTTGTTAAAAGGGATAATTAGCAGTACATATAACATACTGTATGACAACTACAGGAATTAATCAGAGAAAGTTAGAAAAGATTGGGAAGAGAGATTGGATAAGCAATTTACAAGGAAACAATAGGGGCATACGTATGGCTCCCAAGTATGCAACAAAGTCTATATAAGATTTAGGATTTTTGCTTGGAAGTGTTTGTATAGATATTTTTATACCACAAGCAGACTGCAAATAATTTCTTCTTGGGTAGATGGCGAACATTGAAGGTAAGACGTGGAAGAAAAAGGTAACTGGGAATGTGTTTTGGGAGTATAATGAATTGGCTGACTTCAAAAATCCCCTACAGACTACTCTTTCAGAAATACTGGGTGAGCAAATGGATGTAACTAAGGAAATTATTTTTTTGAGCTGGGATACAAGATCTGAATTGCCTAGACATAGTAAGTCCTTGCTAATTTTAATTCTGGTGGCTGAAAAAAAACAATTAATAGAAAATGGAAATGAAAATCTAAACCAGCTGTATTTGACATACTGATTATTGTAACAGAGATAAAAAAACTGGAACTGGGGTCTTTAGAAAATAGTTTTAGCAAATTACATAAACATAGAAATTCTAGGAACAATACATGCAGAATAATGTTTTGGAGGAGAAGTGAGATTTAAAGGAAGGGAGGAATTGAGCAATTTATGTAATGCTGGATCAATGACAGGTTACATAAAAAATATGTGATGCATAATGTTTCTAACTAGGAAAAAGTTAATATGTCTTTTTTCTTTTTATATAAATGTATACTTGCCTATATCTTAAGTGATAATTCAATAAAGGTGTTAAAAGTAAAATAAAGTATCACTGCATTTGCCAAACTACTAGAGGATAAGTACTCTGTTGCTAACTTCAAAGTGAGTCCACAAAGTACATTTGCATAAGTAAACATACCAGAACAGTTGCTCTAATAGAACACTATCGCAGTAGCCTAAGCTATCTGGGTAATGCCCAGGATATATCTGCCAGCAGCTTTCAAAGCTTCAGAGCCCGTTCCATGTGCCCTAAATGCCAGTGTCTCAAGCAGAGCCACTTAAAGATAGCAATTTGGGCTCCAAACATTTCAGAGCTTTCCTGTCTCAAATAAAAGAAGCTATAACTCTGAAAGGAAAATGCCATAGTAAAACATATGTAACTGCATACTCAAGTGTATATACATCATCAACCTAGCAAGACATCAAAAACTTAACAAGGTGAATGAAGGGGAAAGGGCAACTACTGCAACAGTGAACTATTTGAACATCTACTGTTATGCTAAGTTTACTTACATGCCCATGTTAAGTTCATCATTAGACCACTGTTGCAATAGGGAGTAGGAAGGAATTCAGGAATCCAGAAGCCCCTGGAGAATGGTCTTAGCAAAGCTTCTTTGGGATCTGGAAAAGGAATCCGGTTTGTAATGTTTTGTGAAGGTATACACAGTAGACCAAAACTGCTACCTGCAGAATACTTCTAGAGTCCACCCCTTTCTAAAAAGGCCACAGAAGACAACAAGGCCTTGGTACTGTGGGCTCTAACCCTACCAGGAAGTGGCTAGTTTTGGTGACAATAGCAAGATAACAAAAATAAATAGCATGAGAAAACCACCTAGACATTGTCTGCATTTACACTTGTTATCCTTTTTTCGTGCCTTTCAAAGGAGACAGATAGCTGATCATCTTTCCCAAAGGATTAAGTTTTGTCCAAGAAGTATCTAAGCTGACCCTAACATCTACAGTATGTAGGACTCTTTGTCCCTTGCTTTTGGGTTAATGTAAGAATAAAGGATGATTAATCAATTGATTCAAAGTAAACTCTGAAACCACTTTAGGCATAATAGAATGAATTCTTCTCAAAGACACCATATCCTTGAGGAAAATGAGGCATGGTAGACTCACTGTAAGAGCTTATAACTCAAATACTCTTCTAGTAGAAGTCAGAACAATGAGTAACACAGCTTTCCAAGTCACGAACCATAAATCTATCTGATGAGCTGGTTCAAATGGAAGAAGTGTTAATTTTTTTCTAAGCACAATGTTCTGATCCCAAGGGGCAGCTAGCCACCTATTTTCTAGGAGCACATGTATGTAAAACCCATTTTAAACACTACTTGACTTGAAGACAGGAAGATGTGGGGGGGGGGGATGTAAGGGAAGACAAACAGAAATGGCCAAAAGATTGCCCTTGATAGGTAAGTAAGAGAGGCAAGAGAGTAATAAGTCACACAAATAATCTAGATCTAGAGGCATCCTGGCCTTAAATGAGTCCTAGTTCTTAGAATGTCACTAACTAGAAAATTCCACATACAGATGTATGACTTTCTAGTAGCAGTTTTTTTATTCTCCTTTAGTACCTGCTGCATGTCCTCAGAAAAAAAAGTTGGCTAAGTCTATTATCAGTTGAAATGTTTCCAGATTGGGGTGCATCAGACATGTCTTGTATGAGTAAATCCAGCTTGTGGAAAGCCTTTGGCCATTTTCAAAAGAAGGAAGAACCACTGTTGTCCGGGCCAAAAAAGTGTCACCACCACTAACTTTGGAAAGTTCTTCAAGATCTTTGGAAGAACACTTGATAACAGTGGAAAAGGTAGAAAAGCATACTGTAACATTCCTGTCTATGAGAATGTGAAGGCATCAAAGTGAGGTCCTCCATAGCTGGATCAAATCCTGAATGATCTCTGGGTGCAATTTCAATCTGTGAGAGTCTATCCTAGTTCTGCTTAGTTTGTCTGCTACAAAGGGAATGTATATGACTTGAAGATTTGACAGCTGATGTGCTATCTCCCAAGTGATTATGGAAAGTCTACAAAGAGGGTAAGATCTGGTACCCCTTTGTTTTATATACCACATCACTGTGGAGTTGTCTGTTATGCCGGAAGAGGTCCTGGGTACCAGAGATGATTTAAGACTTGCAAAGCACTGATTATAGTCAGTATCTCTTTGATATTAATGTGTTCTGTCTGCTCCACAGAACTTGCACTTTCAACCCTTTCAATACCCACCCCCCCAAGCAAAGTCTGAAGCATCTGTTCCTGAGTTGCGAGAACTGGTCCACCCACAACAATACATCTCTTCTCACAAACCCCAACACAGGAATCTGAAAAGATAAAGGGACATGAACCACTGAATTTTTCTAATGTGAAGTCTAGCCAAGGGAATCATGACATTTAGAGAAGCCACGAAACTCAGAATTCTTAGAAAGGAATTCAAATAATTTTTTCTCTGAAGGAGGAAAGTTAACAGTTAACTTTCTCGCATTCTCAAAATGAACCAGTAAACATATTAATGTGTGTGCCTGTCAGATCAAAATTCTAAAAGTTAAAATAACACAAGTGGGAATGGGATAACAATCTTTTTAGCAGTATACATTTTAAATAATGGATGGAAAAGCTCAGGAAGATTTCTTTGCACAGTTCTACTTAGTGCAGTGGAAAAACTTGAAAGCCTCTACTGAGTAGGAGTTTCTTTTCACATTAAAGAAACATTGACAATTGAAAAAGGACTCTACAAATGTAAGACAATCTCCCAAATATGGAGAGTTTCAAGATGGCTGCACATTGAATAACAGTGTAATTCTACTTCTCCCAGTGTGAAAACAGAAACTCAGAAGAGAAAGCCAGTGGACTTATATTTCTGGGTAAATTATAGTACCTGGCTAGTAAGTGCACTACCTGCATGCAAGGAAAAAAGAAATGCAGAGGACCTTAAAGAAAATCAGCTACAAAAGGTGGGGAAAAATACTGACTCAGAAGAATACTAGAGCTGTTCCACATGTACCCAGCTATCTTCAAAATATTCTTTCTCGGATGGAAAAATATTTTTTGCTGCAGTAAATGTTAAGGAGGACATACAAAAGTTTGCCCAACAAAAATGGGCCATAAAATGAAATGAGATTCTGCTTCTTGTTCTTCTGGTAATAAAGACCAGAGACAGACTATGCCAGTGAAACCTCTTCCAATGTTTCAATGGAAAATGTTTGAGAGAAGGAAAAAAAGCACAACAAATGACTAAAAGAACTGAGAGTACGCTGGAAATGAAGCAGACAGGAGATAGGAACTGGAGAAGAACAGTGTAACAAAGGGAGCTATTGCCAGCTTAGCTAGCTGTAATTTTGTAAATAATTATATGTTATTTGTGAATATTAATATGCTTTATATAGAAATGCAACAGAAGGAGATACTGCCAGCCCAGCTATCTGGAATTTTGTAAATAGTTATATGTCATTTCTGAATATCAGCATGATGCAATTGCTTGTGTTACCACTATATTAGAACTGTATGTTATGTGTCTATCAAACTGCTGGCACAGAAGTGTGTGTGTGTGAAAAGGGTTTGACAGTACTGAGCTTAGAGGTGTGACCACAGTGTACCCTGTTGGATTAGAACAGAAATGTATATAAACTATTGTAATTGTGTAAATGTATATGTTTTAACAGTTGGAAGTAGAACATAGAGAGTTAACTTGCAAAAGCTCAAGAAAATAGTTGAAATTAAATTGTTTTATGATTGTGCTATAAAAATTTGTTTCAATGCAGCAAAGAGACAGGATGTCTAGAACTAGGGTGCCTTCTACATTGTTTTGTAAGTGTTTTATTGTTTTATGTCTTCTAGCAGTTGCAAAGATCTGAGAGATATGTATTTATTCACAGGGAGATGCTAAAATGCTGGCAGTTTCTAGCAATGGGGGTTTTCACCTGGGATAGTCAGAAGACAAAAGTGATGTCATCCTGCAAGTATCCCAGCAGCAATATTTGACATATTAATTTAAGAACTCTCTGAGGGAGAAAGGCAGTGCATTTTGTATTTTGTCTTTGACCTGGAAACATCTACTCACCACTTCTGCCTGCTTGTTGTTCTGTAAGTAAGTTAACTATGCTACAGTAGTTTATTTTAGATTCAGTAAGGAATATAGTAAAGATTAGATTACATGTTTTCTGTATTTATTTGAGACTGTCCTGCAATGTTGTTTTAAATATTTCATGTGATTTTGAACTCTGAAGTTACTGTGATGATTTATTGAGTATTTTCTTGTTCTTTTATTATTTATTATTAAATATATTTAGACCTATCTTTGTGGCTGACATTTGTGAGACATATTTAAGCTCTGGGAGTACTTGCATATTTATTTGGTGCCACTGTGCAAGCCACTCCTAATAGCCTTGCTGTTGGTTAGACTACTATTTGGATTAATAGTAACATTACACAGTAAGATTGGATACCCTTTGTTAATGGCCTTAAAGTAGCTGATAAAGAGTTGGCTGGTGGCAGTGATAACTACCTTATAGTCTGGGCAAAAGGGGGGCATAGCTAACCTATGCCAGCCTTTCCCATGTTTGTGTGTGTGTGTGTGTGTGTGTGTGTGTGTGTGTGTGTGTGTGTGTGTGTGTGTGTGTATAAATCAAATCTCAAAGTGTGTGTGTGTGTCAGCTACTTGGGCAAGGACATGAAGCACTGGTTGGACAGAGAGGGTGCTGGAGGTCTCGGTTTGGCCACTCAGCTGAGATCTCAACCCTACAGCTGTGCCAGTGGGGAGTCTTATTGGGGATCTAGAGAAAGAGGGAGAAACCAGCCCCAGACTGATTGTGGTCTCTGTGTGCTCTTAAGGGAAATTTCACTTTACTGTGTGTGCACTTGTCATGATCACAGTGTGTACCTCTCTCACTGTTGCCAGTGGTGAGGCCTGAGGTTCCTTGATTACTGGGCCAGCGCTGGGGGGGGGTCACAAACAGGAATAAATCTAGTAATTTGGAAAATGGCAAATGTGGGATTACAAAGCAATAATTATATTTCTGAAACATGACAGAAAAGGAAAACTTATAAATACTGGACTTTTTTGACTTTGTTAAACTTGTAAGGGACTCTAACGCATATGCTCTGCTTCATATCACAAATGTTGGGAAAATACTTAGGAGAGGGGAAGATGAGGGAGACAGTTAACTGTAAATAAAACTAATTGTTTTTCTTAATAGTAATATTTCTATAGTGCATGATTTTCTTTGCATGTCGTAAAGTAAAATTTTCTTAGTTATCTTTAAGTGTAGTGGGGATACTAATGTAAACAGGTGCTCCTGTTTTTTCTCCCTTTTCTCTCTTTCTCCTTGTTCAGCTTTAAAAATGTAGGCACTGCAATGTAAAAAAGAAGAAATGTCTGGTTAAAAGATCATGACAAAAGAAAAATTGATGTACTTTTTCTCTTTCTTGCATAGGGGAATGACTGGATTAAGGCCCTTAGTGTCATCTAGTAATAAGAAGTTATGTCTTACCATAACGTTCCATGTTAGTTGTCTTCTTCTCGCCTTCTTTCTTGCTGGATGGGTTCGGAGCCGATCCTCGGCTCCGACTCAGCCTATACTATAGCTCGAGAGCTATTTTTACCGGCTCGAGGCAGCCCTATATCTCACAATACCATGCGCTAACTCCCCAGATCTCGTTTGGAAGCTAAGACATAGTATAAAAAGTAATATTATAATAATAATATTATAATCCTCTTTTACGAGTACAGATTACCTGCTAGTAACACTAAGGATACCAGGAAAGACGCAACATATTGTATCTCCAGAAATGGAAGGACTCAGAACCTCGAGTCTATCCAGGCTAGGAGGCAGGAGGGAGGGACACAAGAAAGAAGGCGAGAAGACAACTTACATGGAACGTTATGGTAAGACATAACTTCTTAATGTTAAGTTGTCATTCTCGCCTTCATTCTTGCTGGATGGGACAGCGTCCCTAGCATCTTAGTCCTGGGTGGCTCAATGGAACAGACTCCTGAGTACAGTGGAACCAAAATCATCTCTATTTCTGGAGGCTAGATCAAGCTTGTAATGGGCAATAAAGGTATGTTTGGACACCCATGTAGCTGCTGCACAAATGGCATCTAGTGGTAACCTTGCTTGAAAAGCCGTTGAAGTTGATAGTGCCCTGGTTGAATGAGCTTTAGGCCTAGAGGGTAGTTGCCTGTGTCTCAACTCATAGATCAAGGTAATAATAGATGTCAGTCATCTGGAAAGAGTAACTTTCGATACTGGAAGCCCTTTCTTGCCTGCAGCATAAGAGAGGAAGAGCTGGTCTGACTTTCTGAATTGTTTTGTCCTGTCTAGGTAATACCGTAATTGGCGATGAACATCTAATGAATGTAATTTTTGTTCAGCCCTGTTGGTATAGTCTGGGAAAAAGACGGGCAAATCAATGGAGTGGTTTAGATTTGCTTCCGATAACACTTTTGGTAGGAAGGAAGGGTTTGTTCTGAGAGTTACCCTATCTTTATGAAAAACCAAATAGGGAGGACGGACAGACAAGGCTTGAAGTTCCGATACCCTTCTGGCAGATGTTATAGCTACTAAAAACAGCGTTTGCCAAGAAAGAAGTTTGAGGGAGCAAAAAGCTGCCGGTTCAAAAGGGGGTAGAATTAGTGAGGTTAGAACTAAATTCAAATCCCATTGTGGGGGTGGATCTTTGATTGGAGGTCTGAGCAACAAGATGCCCTTGAGAAAGGCTTTACAGAGTTTGTGGGACATAATATTTGCTTCTGAGAGTCCAACATGAAAATTAGCAATGGCCGCTAATTTTACCCTGATAGTGGCCGATGATGACCCCGAATGAAAAAGCTCCGCCAGAAAGTCTAGAACCTCATGAATGGGTGCATGGAAAGGATCTAAGGATCTAGTTTGTGCCCAGTGTGAAAAACGCTTCCATTTACTCGCATAAGTCTTCCTAGTATTGGACTTATGGGAAGCCAGAATGACATCACGAACAGGAGGAGAAATAAGGGGAAGCCTGGCTATGGCTGGAAGTGGAGCAACCAAGCTGTGAGGTTGATGGAATGTAGAGACTGATGCAGCTTGCCCGTGAGGTGGGTCAACAGATCCGGAAGGGGTCCCAGATGCCAAGGCTGTTCCAGTAGGTATTTGTGCAGGAACGGGAACCAAACTTGTCGAGGCCAAAACGGGGCAATGAGGATCATTTTGGATCTCAATGCGGTTGCTTTCTGAATTAGTTGTGGGATCAATGGAAAGGGAGGAAAGGCATAAAGAAGACCCTGGGGCCAAACGTGAACAAGAGCGTCTCTGAGGGGCTGGCCTGGTAGAGGAAAAAGTGTGAAGAAGTCAAGGCACTTGCTGTTTTGCGGAGTTGCGAAAAGGTCGCAGCAAGGCTGGCCCCACTTCCGAAAAATTCTGTCTACTACCGCTTGATTTAGAGACCACTCGTGAGGCATGAGGATAGTTCTGCTCAATCTGTCTGCTATGACGTTGGACTTCCCGGGCATGTGCGTTGCTATCAGAAACCGTTGAGATGAAATCGCCCATTGCCAAAGTCTGAGTGCTTCTCGACAGAGGGGGTAGGACCTTGTTACGCCCTGCTTGTTTATGTACCACACCACAGACATATTGTCCGTTTGAATTGCTATAGTCCCCGTGGGAAGAGAGCTCTGAAGGGCCTGCAACGTCAAAAGCACCGCCCTCATCTCCAGGACATTTATGTGCAGGTGGCATTCTGACTGTTGCCAAGTGCCCTGGACCATCCTGCCCTGATAATGCCCCCCCCACCCGATCAGGGAGGCATCCGTTGTGACAGTGGCAACTGGAGGGGGGAGAACAAAGGGTCTGCCCTGAAAAAGCTGAGGGGAAACCATCCACCAGGAGAGATTTTTCTTGCAAGATGGTGTTATCAAAATGCTGTGGGTCATTGGCAGCTGTTGAAAGGACCACTGAGAAAACAGCATCCACTGAAGGAGTCTCATGTGGAAGCGGGCTAATGGAAGTAGAAGAATCGCCGCCATGAGGCCCAACACTTTCAATACTAGCTTGACTTGGACTTTGCTGGGCTGAAACAGAAGCTGAACATTCCGCCTTATGTCTGTCACTCTCTGAGGTGGTAATGTTGCAGACATTTCTGTGGTGTTTAATACGGCGCCTATAAAGTTTATACACTGACAAGGCGACAAGGAGGACTTTGCAAAATTTATAGAAATACCCAGGCTGTTGCAAAGTTGGATAGTATAATCCCTGGCCATTATGAGATCCTGTTTGGTGGTAGTGGAAATGAGCCAGTCGTCTAAGTATGGAAACACCTGGAATCCTTTCTGTCTCAGGTGAGCCGTGACCACTGCCAAACATTTGGTGAACACCCGGGGGGCTGTGGTGGGACCAAAGGGCAGGGCCCTGAATTGAAAATGACTGACTCCCAGCCGGAAGCGGAGAAACCTCCTGGAGTGCCTGTGTATTTTTATGTGGTAGTGTGCGTCCTGGAGGTCTAATGAGCACATCCAGTTGTCTCTGCCCAAAAAGGGTAGAATGGACTGCAGTGCTACCATCCAAAATTTTGTCTTTAATACATAGTTGTTTAACCTGCTGAGGTCCAAAATGGGTCTCCAATCTCCTGTCTTTTTTGGTACCAAAAAAAATCTGGAGTAGATTCCGGATCCTAGCTGATCTGCTGGGACTGCCTGGATGACTCTTTTGTTTAACAGCTTTTTTATTTCTAGCTGAGCCTGACCCCTTTGTGCGGGTGGTACATCTGGTAGGGGTTTTGGCGGTTGTACCGGAGGGAAAGTGAAAGGAATTTTGTAACCCTCGGATATGATCTTCTGTACCCATGTGTCTTGGGAGATGGATTGCCAGGCTTCCGGGTACAGAGATAATCTTCCCCCGACTGCCTCCGAAGGCAGACAGTCGGGCAGCTTCTCAGGGATGCTGAAAGGGTTGGTCAGGGAAAGATTCACTGGAACCCTGGTTCTGTGGACCCCCTCTGCCCTTGGGGCGGCGTCTGTTATTATTCCCCCCTCTGAATCTAGGGGGAAATTCACCACGTGCGGCAGGCGCGACTCCCTGTGGTTTGCGGAACCACATCTTTCCACCCCTCTGTCCTTTAGGATAAGGTCTAGAAGGCGTTAAAAAACGGACTCCCACGGCAGAGAGAGTCTTACCATCTTGCTCGCATTCGAACAATTCCGAACCGTCAAAGGGGGTGTTGGTGAAGGACGCCTTGAAGGGGTCAGCAAAGTTACAGAGTCGCATCCAAGCGTGACGTCTCAACGCAACGCCTGTGCCAGCGGCCCTACTCGCTCCATCGGCTGCATAAGAGATTAGCCGCATGGAGGAGTTAACAATGGAGTTCAGGGTAGCCAGCTGAGAGTTTATTTTCTCCTTAAACCCCGCAGCAGAAGGATCCTGTACCGTTTCACCCAGCTCTGTGAGCAAGTCTCTCTGAAGGCGGGTGAAATGACATAAATAGTTCAGTGATCGCATAGAAAATGTCGCTGAAGCAAAGGTCCGCTTGCCGTACCTGTCCATGGTCCTGGACTCTTTGTTAGGAGGATGAACAGGTACAGAAGGATCAGCTAATTCCTTCTTAGTGGCTGCTGCTACCACCATAGCATCAACTGAAACACCTTTGGTGAGAAAGGATTTGTCATCTGGTGCAGAAATAAATTTAGAAGGCCTCCTAGGGGTAGGTTCCATTGAATCAGGAGCTGCCCGCGCCTTTCTAGCCACTACCTCCATTAGTGGGTCGAAAGGGGGAGACACCCAGGAGGTGGAAGGGCGAGATCCAAAGGCGTCAAGGTAAACCGACTCGACCTTGGAAGGTTTGAGAGTGGACCAATTTCCCCTTTGTCTTAGGATCTCCAGGATGTCTGAAAAGGAGACATCTTCAGAGGGGGATCTGGGGGAACCCTCCGACTCATCCAAGTCGGTATCCGACGTGACAGACTCGGGGGAGTCTATGTGCTTCCTCTTGCACTTTCTTTTCCTAGGGGCTTCTCCTGAAACTTCAGGGGAGCCCTCGGAAGAGGAGGAGACACCCAAAGTGGGTACCCTACGCTTTGGATCTCTGCTGTCGGGTATAGGAGGGTGGCCAGAGACCGTAACAGGCACTACAGAGGGAGGAGCCGCAGAACTTAACCTTGGAGTGGACACTGGGTCCAGCACACTCCTCATCACCTCGAAGGCTCCCCTATCACACACCAAAGGTAGCCCCGGCTCCGAAGAGGCCGGAACCGCCCCAGGAACCGACAGAGAAGGCTCTGAGAATGATGTCAGGGCCGAACTAACCAGAGCCGAAGCTCCGAGAGGGAGAGCGGGGTTGGACAAGGGTCCGATGCCACTCGCCCCCTCGGAGCCGACAATGGAGTCCTGGCGCCCGGACCTCTCCACGGACGGAACCAATAAAGAGGTCGGAGCCGAAGGAGAAGGTATCGGCTCTGACGTGGGCAAGGTCACGGCTCCGACGAACTCCGGCTCCGAACTCGAGAGATGAGTCGAAGGAGGAATGGATAATTGTATCAAAGGAGCCACAGTCTGGTGAGATGGGCTCTGAAGCATTTGGGCCAGTGCCTGAGATTTTATGAGTCTACTGACCACCCTCTCGATGTCGTGATCGGAGAGCCTGGAAGACTTCGATGAATGAGTCCTATGACTCGGCTCCGATAGGAGGAGGGACCTCAGAGCCGATCTGACGGACTCTAAAGAAGGGGACCTAGAGCGCTTGCATGCTGGGGTCGGCTCCGATGATGGTTTTGAAGCGGAACCCACTTTTCTCGCCTCGGAGCCAGCCGGAACCGAGGTCGGAGGCGTCTTGACAACACCAGCCCTCGGCTCAGAAACTGGTGCCGAGGGTTTGGCGGTTTTTGATGACTTCCCCGAGCCAGACTTGGACGGGGAGTCATCAGGCGTTAACAAGCCCCTTAGAATGAGCTTGTTACGCCTTTCCTGCAGGACTCTTGAACTAAATCCCTGACAAACGGAACAAGAGTCCTGCAGGTGTAAAGGCCCCAAGCAATAGACACAAGAAGTGTGACCGTCTGTCAGAGACATTTTCTGACAGCACGAGTCACACTTCTTGAAACCCGAGACCTTAACGTCTTTGGACATTGCCCTAAAGACAGTCACTCAATCAGCACACACACTCACTCACTTACACACAAGGGGGAGATGAGGGGGCTGACTAGAACAACAACACACACACACACACAGGGGTGAGTAAACAGAAAAACTAAAGCCTGTAGGCCTGATTATAAAAGTTAACTACAGGGGTGGGTAGGGCTTACGAAACAAACACTATTAAATAATAATATCGATAGGGAACAAAAGTAGGGAAAATAACCTAATAAACTACCTCAAAAAATAGAAACTTTGTTGAAAATTCCTTTTACTGACCTGAGCCGGTAAAAAAGGCAACCTCGCAGCGAAGCGGCAAACGAGATCTGGGGAGTTAGCGCATGGTATTGTGGGATATAGGGCTGCCTCGAGCCGGTAAAAATAGCTCTCGAGCTATAGTATAGGCCGAGTCGGAGCCGAGGATTGGCTCCGAACCCATCCAGCAAGAATGAAGGCGAGAATGACAACTTAACATCAATTTTTAACAGAAAGCAAGTAAATTAAAAAGAACATTGAATAATATAAAGTTTTTTTCTGGCAAATAAATAAATGTATGCTTAGTAGCAACTCTTTATGTGGTTCTTATGTCTCCATGGAGACAATCTGATAAAGAGAAATGGCTAAGAGATAATGTTTTTGAAAGCATTCAAGTGTTTTCCCACCTAGGAGAGTTATAAAGATAAGACAAAACCAGACTGCACTTAGTAGAAGTGCAGGCTCTACCATGCATCTTAACATGGATAACCTTTATTTTACGTTGATCCAAGTCTCTGAGTGTGGCTGTCAGTTTGGGACACTTGTTCCAATTAGGAGGGTAAAACTTCAATATTTGAAGATGTATGTAGTTTTGTGTGTTAGTATTAAATGAATAGGTTTTAGGAGGGTATTGGGGATCTCTTACTTTTTGTCTGAGGGCTTTCAATAAAACAAAAAGTTTTGTAAGATGTGACATAGGCTCAAATGGATATGACAGAAAACAACTGTACATATGATCAACCAACCAAATAGTGCATGCATGCAATACAAAGGCTGGAACTAGACACTTAACGAAAAAGCTATTGCAGATAAAAGTGGAAACAATAACTTTTTAACACAATGATGGTTTCTTTAATGTCTTTAAATTTCAATGGTCTCACAGATAAATACAAAAAGAAATAGTAGTGAACTATATTAAAAATGTAGGGTATAAACAGCTATGCTACAGGAGACACACCTGAAAAGAAATGAATATGTGAATTTGATAAAGAAAGGTTTTCAGGATGGGTATTCAGGAGAATACATGGGACAAAGGAAAACAGGAGTATTTATATTAATTTCAAGAGGAGCTCTAATAGTGATAGAAGAGGATAACAAGATAATAAAGGTAGATTTGTAGTACTAAGGGGCTACTAACAAGGGAGGGGGATTACACTGGCATGTATTATATTCCACCTAAAACTGCTATAATGGAGTTTAAGGAAATTCTGGGAGAAATAATCAGCTTTCAGCAAGGAATATTAGTAGTAGGTGGGGACAGGAATTTGATTTGCAGCACTGAAGATGTGTCTGGGAGGTCAGAAGGGAAAATATAAAGGTAGATTTTTGAAGAAATTTATGAAAATATTTGGCATGGAAGACGTGAATTCGGTACTAGGAGTTCAGAGTAAATTGCATATTATTCCCCAAGATACAAAAACTGGGTTAGGCTAGACAGAATTTACATTTCACAGGAATGTGTGCATTTACTTGAAAGTCTTGATCATACCTCTCAACCTGGAAACATCAAAAATCTGGACAAGGCCCATGAAAAATAGGTACAAATCTGTACGCTGATTAACAAAATTTGCATACATAATTACACAACCCCACCCACTCCAGTGGAATTGTGGGATACCAACTTTCAAAAGCAAACTGAAGAACATGACCAAAATACAGCACCAAAGTCCCCCTGCAGCCATTCTAATGTCCCATTACCTGGCCATTTCACCCAGTTTACCATAAACACTGATGTGTGCATACTGCTTTACTTCTACAATGATTATTTGGATTTTATTTTTACATTTTACAGCACAATGCACAAACACTAATAGATGATATCTGCTAAACAAAGCAATACTGTCACACAATGAAAACAGACTTGGCATTATAAACTTCTCTATCCTTGAAACTCACATTCACTGACAGCATTGAAACCCACATCACATCCAAAGAAAATGCATCTGGCCAGTGGTGGATAAAGACTACCTTTGGGCTGTTTTCAAAACATAGGCCCCTTGCACACAAAACAAGGGCCATACATTTGTTTTTTGATACAGCTTCCTGACTTTATTAAATGATATTCCTTGTACAATATAGCACACTTGTTAGACTTAAGTTAGAGAACATTTTAAATTTTTAAACATTTTTCCAGTAGCCAATGAAACAAAATGCATAAACCAATAATGACAAAACAAAATGCATAAACCAATAATGACAAAACTGCCCTATTCAGAACATTTCCATGATAAAAGTTTACTTCTACAAACACATACACAATATATATATGTGTATATATGTGTATATGTGTATATATATATATATATATATATATATATATATATATATATATGACAGTAGTGTAAGCCATAGACATCTTGCACAGCTTTTTGCACTTAATTTCAATTTTTTTGTGGGGGGCAAAAGGCCAGAAACCAGGGACACATTTTAAACATTGCTTGCATAATTTTGGAAAGTTGCTTGAATAAAATGTGCTACCACCATGCATTTCACTGCCAAGTCTTGAACCCAGGACACTACACTCAGAGCAACATACCACTAAGCCAAATCACCACTTTCCTGAAAGACAGAAATACTGAAACGTAAATGGCTATCATTTAGTGAATTCACTTCTCACCATAGCTCTCAAAGTCTTAGCACAAAAAACTTGGACAAAGCCAATAATGGGGAAATACAGCTCCAAAATAGGGACACATTTCAAATACTGATCTTATAAACTTAGAAAATTGCTATTATTTATTTTCTGAAGAATATGAAGTCTGAAATTCAAATGTCTGTCATTATTCAGTGAATTCAATTCTTCAGTGATTTGCCAAACAAAGCCCGAAAACCACAGATTTAATGAGGAACAGAACAAAAACATGAGGCATAAATTCACAAGTGGAGGTGGCTAGGGACTTTTTACCTGTACCCAAGATACAGGGTTTCAGTTTGGGGCATTTTCACACACACACATATACACAGTCACATCATAAGAAATGCAGAATCACAGAGATGTGGAAAACAGACTGTTATGATCCATTATTTTGTAATGGATGATGAATATATTTTCTATTAATAAGTACATATTTTAAGTGCCTAAGCTAGTTGCTGAAAGTTATAGATAACATCTCATTCTGGCAATAAGACATAATCACTTTGTAGATGGCTATCAAAGGTATTTCTCTGTTTGCAGTCTGCTATTGAGAACAAACATTTTTGTTGCTCTTTTGATTGAAGCCCTGAAGGTTTTTGTCTTGAGATCTCATTTTTTCATAACTATTCCCTTATTGATTGTACGTCCTGCACATGGTGTGCCTGACAGCAGTCTTAACCAGTGTATCCCTATATCCAGCCTTTACTCTACTCTCAGTAACACCTGGCCACTGTTGAAATTGCCTGTATTTAGTATCAGTGAACTTACTAGTAGGAAATACTCTGCAGGAGGCTTAAAAGAAAGCAGCAGGCCATTTGTAATGTCATTTGTGATGTGAGTCAATTACATAATTGTCTATATTTCTGTTCCTGAAAAACTGGCAAGCCTAACTTGAATGATTAGGAAGAAACCCCTCATTTCCTAGGCTGGCTGCTACACACACACACACACACACACACACACACACACATTTCCACTGGCTGCTACACACACACACACACACACACACACACACACACACACACACACACACACACACACACACACACACACTCTCTCTGTTCAAGTGAAAATAGTACCTTGCAGCAGTTGTTTCGCTGTTCCCATAAACTCTCATTGCTGTACAGACTCTCAGAAATAACCTTGCTGTTCTTTGCAGAAAAATTAATAAACTCCCTCCATTCTCGTAGCATAAATTCTCCGTTCCTTCCTCATAAGGGTTCCTTGCAGAAAAACAGCCTAAAAAGCCTACAATCTATGTGTTTACTACTTATCGTTAACACCATAACAATTTATTTTCTTTGACTTACCGAGTATTAGACAACCTTTGCACGACAATTAAGTTTTAAGGCTAGTCCTAGATTGACTACATGTTTGAAAATATATTTATCACATATAAAAGTGTACAGCTCAACAATTAAACAGTCAAATTTAAATCACTTCTGAGCAGTAGCTGTGCCAAACTATCCCAAAGTCTGATCAAGACAGCAGACAGCTGCGGCTAAATAATGGTTGCTACCAGCGTATTTAATAGTATTTCGCAGATGTAAAAAAAAAAAAAACAACATGTAATTGCACAGTTGTAACTGGGATGGTCTATACTCAATATATAATCACCTGACATTGCTTTTTCTACACAGTCTAAGGAATGAACACCTTCTAAAATAAGAGCTCGCATTTTCTCCATGGCGGATCCCTCCATTCTTGTGCAGAAACCTCTTTGTCGCGAATCTCGCTGGAAAGCTCATTCCTACAGCCTAAACTCCCTCCATTTTCGCTGGAAAGCTCCTTCTCTCCAGTCTCCATTCAAACAGCCAGAAAGCTCAACTCCAACAGGCTGACCAAGTTGATGTCATCACGCACGTGATGACGTCAGCTCAAAATGCGCAGAAGAAGAAAAATTTAAAAAACAAAGCTGGGAAGCTGGAAAAAATCAGAAGTGAAGGGGTGCCACTCGGGAATCATGGCCCCCCCATCATTTGGACCCCAAAACTCGTTTTTTACTGAGTTATTTGGTACGGTTGGGAGGTATGGTCTTGATACAATCCCAATAACTATTTTCAGATCATGCACCAATAATAACTAAAATAAAAATACAGGGTAATGGAATAAAAATGAGACACTGGCACTTTCCCACCTATCGGCTGAAAAGAGAGGAATTTAAGGAATGGGTAGTGGAAATTATTCAGGAGATATTAGAGAAGATAAAAGTTTCTTCTGAAAGTACAGCTAGGGAGTGGGATAAAATTAAAGTGGATTTTAAAAACAGGGTGGAAATAAAAGAAAAAAGATATGTTTAAGAAGTAACAAGAACTATTCAGAATGACTGACAAATGTTAAAATATTGCAAAATAGGGGGAATCTCACAGAACAAGAAGAGGAGCAAATGCAGAATGCTAAACACAAAATAAGGGATTACTTCAATAATATGCATGCGTTTAGGAAGACTGCTGTTAATCAACTGCTTTTTGATAAGACCTCTAAAGCATAAAAACTTTTAACACAACAACTAAGGCAACAGAAAGTAGAAAGGGCTGTTGCCAAGCTTAAGGAGCTTATAACACGGAAGATAACAAAAGATCCTATAGAGGTGCTAGAAATATTTTGGAAATTCTGTGAAAGTCTGTATAAAGCAGAGAAATATGGAAATCAAGAAAAGGTAGAAATGGAAATGTTTATGGAAGAATTAAATATGCCAGCAAGATAGATGAGGCTCAATTGCTAACAGTTAGGTTATGAGAAGATGACATAAAATGATGATATATATAACCAATCCAAAGGAAAGTCCCCAGGAATAGATGATATTCCTGTGGAAGTTTGCAAGCCAGGAGGGAAAAAATGATAAAGATCTGGAAGTTACAGTATTTTAAGAGGAGAAGAAGTACTAACATCCTGGAAGAAAGCGGTGGTGGCTGTAATACCTAAAGAGGGTAAAGACCCATCAGATCCAGCTTCATACTATCCTATTTCAATATTAAACCATGATTATAAAGTATTTATATCTATAATGGGTAAAAGAATGCCAAAATTGATATATATATGGATCAATGTGGTTTTGTGGAGGGAAGGCAAACATATGACAACATTAAAAGAACACTGAAGATCCAGAGGGAAGCAGAGTGTAAGAAAATACTACTGTTGTTGGTTGGTCTTGATGCAGAGAAAGCATTTGACAGAGTAAGTTCGGACTTTATGTTAAGGCAATGGAAGCATTTGCATTCCCTGTTAACATTCTAAAGTTAATTAGCAGGATGTATGACGGTTTGGAGGAGAAAATTAAAGTGGGTGTGTTACTCTCTGACAATTTCTGCTTGGGTAGAGGAACCAGGCAGGGGTGTCCTCTTTCCTCTTTTGTTATTTACATTATATTTAGAACCACTGGCAAATAAAATAAGGGACTCAGAAATGCAAGGATATAACTGGTATGGCAAGAAAAGCTAGCTCTATTTGCAGATTCCATTATTTTATACTTGATAAAACCAGAAAAGGGCATTATTTTGAGATAGTTTCAAATCTTTTCGGGATACAAAATCAATGAGGCTAAAACAAAGGAAATAGATGTAAATTATGTACCAACACACTAATTGGTTCAGCAATATCCATATTTATGGGGACATGATAAAATGAAGTACTTAGGAGTATGGATTAAAAATGACTCCAGTGTGGCAATCAAGGCTATGTGGGAAAAGACGAAACAAAAGATAATACAAAAACTGAGAAACTGGAAGTTTTGTTAAATGGATATGGATAGTAAGATACAAGCAGTTAAAATTATTTTAGTTCCTTTAGTCCTATACACAGGTCAGCCATATTTTTATCACCCAGAGGAGAACTTGTGGATAGCAATTAATAAACAGCTGAAGGATTTTATCTGGGAGGGGGACATGACAAGTGGGATAAAATGATTCTTCCTATAGAACAATGCAGATTGAGATTACCTGATTTGAAGGGATGTTTCAGAGCTACACAGTTACGGCCCCTATACATAACACAAACAGAAACCTATAATTCAAAGTGGAAAGGGATAATGATGAAAAAGAGGGGAAGCTCAAGAAACAATGGTATACTTGGATTTTGCATGTAGATCTTTAAGGAAAATAACAATATCATACAGAGTATTATACTCATAAAGTAGCAGAAAGCATTCTAAGAACTCAGCCAACAAGACAATGGAGAAAGGAGATTTTGCAAATACGGATGACTGCAATTAGGGATACAGACAACAGATGGGTTGGGATTATTGGAGAAAAATGGCAGAGGAACCAAAGTAATGGGATCAAATAACTTGAGAGGGAAAGGTAATAGAATGGGAAGATGCCAGTAATTTATCTGGACTGCAGGTGAGAGACTGCCTTCCCTATCAAGGACTGATATCAGTGTATAAGCAAAAAGAAAGAAATGGGGCGGGGGTGCTATACGAAAGACCAGCACTGGTAGAGTTTCTAGCAGAGTCTAGAATAGAAGCTGTTGTTAAAAAAAGGAATAATTGGTACAGCATATAAAATGCTGCACTAACTATAAGAATCAATCTGAGAAAGTTAGACAGGATTAGGAAGAGAGATTGGATAAGCAATTCACAAAGAATAAAATGGGGGGATATATATGTCTCCCAAATATGCAACAAAATCTAGAAGACTTAAGATTTTTGCTTGAAATGTTTACATAGGTATTTTTACACTCCAAGTAGACTGCAGAGAAGTTTTCTTCAGGTAGACAGCAAATGTTGGAAGTGTGATGGGGAATAAAGAAGTAACTGGTAATATGTTTTCTAGGAATATAATGAGTTGGCAGACTTTAAAGATTCCCTGCAGACTACTCTATCAGGGATACTGGGTGAGCAAATTGGTGTACCTAGGGAAATGATTTTTCTGAGCTCTGATGCAGAATCGGAATTGCCTAGACATAGTAAGGCCTTGCTGAGTGTAATTATGGTGGCTGCCAAAAAAGCATTACTAGAAAATGGAAATCAAAGTCTAAACTAACTGTACTACAAGTAATGAATATAGTAACAGAGATAAAACAACTGGAATTTGGATCTTTAGAAAAGGGTAGGAGCAAATTACATAGAAAAACTGGGAATTGTGGGAACAATACAAACAGGGGAGGAATGATGTTTAAAAGAAGGCAGGATTTGAACAAGCTATGTAATGTTTGACCATGACTGAGTAGATTATAAGTGATGTATAATATTGCAACTAAGATTACGTCAATATGGTTTGTTCTCATTTATATATATATGCATGTGTCATAAGTGATAATTTAATAAAGTTAAAGATTTTAAAAAATCTCCCAAATATGGGAATATGTGAATGCCTTGAAGTCTGCAGTAAGTGATTACTGGAGCCAGGCACTTTGTAAATACATTTTCTGCAGGAGACAGACTAAAGGGTAATACAGAGAACTGATAAGATAAGCTAGATACAGAAGATCTTAAGAAACATATGAAACCTTTGCCAATAGAAATGTAATGGTAGGCATCTTTTAAGTCTAACATTACCATGAAATGTAGTAAAGGAATGAGAGCTATCAAGGTTTGGAGAGATAACATTTTGAACTTTGGGATCATGACATAGGGCCTGAAACAGGAAATAACTAGGACTTGTCCCCAAGTTTCCACTTTCTTTGGCAACTGAAAGATCCTTGAATAAAAAACTTTGCACATCTGGTTTGAGGGTACTAGTTCTATGATCCCGAGACAACATTTACTCCAAAACTGAAGAACACAGGAATGCTTTGTTTACAGGATGATAAGAACCCCCTGCAAGTGGCATAGGACTCCCGTTACCATCAGTACCCCTATTGGATGACTTTCATAACAAATGTTTCTGCACTAATCTGATGTTACTGGGGAAGATGAAGGCCTAGATGGAGGGATAAACTGCTGAGGGGAGGGGGTGGGGGGCCTGAAGAAGCAAGTAGTCATTCTGACTTTTTGGACTGTACTTGGTTCTGGGAGGCTTTCCTTTTCTTTCTTGAGCCTTCTTGTCATTGCTTTTTAAAATCCTGTTTGTTAGCACACTGATGCTTAAATTGCTTTTTGGAAAGGTTCCTGAGTTCAAAAGTTTCCATTAAACTTAGAAAAGAGATTAAAACTAAAAAAATAGAAAAAATAGAATCAACATCAAATATTTTAAGTACCTCAACAGCAGAAGGGCCACACAAAATTTGTCTAGAGAAATTAAAATCTCAGCTTTAACGTCATCTGGTAGGTTTTGAGAATGTAACCAAAAATGAAGTTATGTACTTACCATAACGTTCCATGTTAGTTGTCTTCATCTCGCCTTCCTTCTTGCTGGTTGGGATCAGAGCCGATCCTCGGCTCCGACTCGGCCATCTTCAATAGCTCGAGAGCTGTTTACTGGCTCGAGGCTACCCCTTATCCCATAATGCCTAGCGATAGCTACCCAGATCTCGTTTGAAATAGCTAACTCCAGACATAACAACAAAATAAACCAGTCAAAAAAGCAGGTGACTATACCTGCCATATTATCTAAGTCAATAGAGGAAACAAGAGAACACACAGCCAGTGAAACAGAAAAAACTCCTCTCGGTCCACTAGGACAGGGGGACGGAGGGTGGGACGCAAGAAGGAAGGCGAGATGAAGACAACTAACATGGAACATTATGGTAGGTACATAACTTCTTTATGTTAAGTTTTCTATCTTGCCTTCATTCTTGCTGGTTGGGACAGCGTCCCTAGCACCTAAAATACTGGGTGGCTCAGTGGAATAGACTCTTCAGAACAGTGGAACCAAAGTCAGCTCTGCTCCTGGAGACCATATCCAACTTGTAATGAGAAATAAAGGTATGAGGGTTTGCCCACGTGGCAGCTGCACAGATGGAATCCATGGGCAACCTAGACTGGAAGGCTACAGAGGTGGCCAAGGCCCTAGAAGAATGACCTTTCGGTTTAATAGGTAACTCTTTGTTCCTTAACTGATAAATGAAAGAAATAGTGTGTGACAACCATCTGGACAAGGTTACCTTGGAAACTGGGAGAACTTGTTTGCCCAAGGCATAAGAAAGGAATAGTTGGTCCGACTTCCTTACTTCTTTAGTTCTGTGCAGGTAAAAACGCAATTGCCTATGAACGTCCAATTGGTGTAGTTTGTACTCTGCCTTGTTGGTATGATTAGGGAAAAACACAGGAAGATCTATAGATTGGTTTAAATTGTTTTCTGAGCAGACTTTAGGGAGAAATGAAGGATTAGTCCTCAGAGCAACTCTGTCCTTATGAAAAACCAAGTATGGAGGACGAACACATTGCGCCTGAAGTTTGGAGATGCGTCTGGCTGAAGTAATAGCTACCAGAAAGTGTGTCTTCCAAGACAGAAACTTGATAGAGCAGGACGCTGCTGGTTCAAAAGGGGGCAGAATTAAGGAGGTTAGGACTAAATTAAGGTCCCAAGGAGGAGGGGGATCTCTCACTGGAGGCCTAAGAAGAGTTGTCCCTCTCAAAAAGGCTTTACAGAGCTTATGAGACATAATGTCACAGTTCGAAAAACCAACATGAAAGTTAGAAATGGCTGCCATTTGTACCCTGATAATAGCAGAAGCGGACCCGGAGTGAAACAGTTGTGCTAGGAATTCCAGGATTTCGTGGACTGGGGCTGAAAAGGGATCCACATTCCTAGCCTTTGCCCAACAGGAAAAACGTTTCCATTTGCTAGCATAAGTTTTTCTTGTTGTAGACTTGTGAGAGGAGACGATAATGTCATGGACTTCTGGGGAAATGCTGGGAAGCCTGGCTAAGGTTGGAAGTGGAGCAACCAAGCTGTGAGCTGGAGAGTTCTGAGGGATTGATGCAACCCACCTGATTGATGAACCAGGGGGTCTGGAATTGGGTCCAGGGTTAATCAAGAAGGTAACGGTGCAGGAACGGGAACCATATCTGTCGAGGCCAGAAGGGAGCAATGAGGATCATTTTGCAACCCAACAATATTGCTTTCTGTATAAGTTTGGGTATCAGGGGGAAAGGAGGAAAAGCATAAAGAAGTCCCTGGGGCCAATTGTGGACTAGAGCGTCTCTGGGTATGTGACCCGAAAGCGGAAGAAGGGAGAAGTAGTTGCTGCATTTTTTGTTGAAGGGGGTGGCAAAGAGATTGCAGCAAGGCTGTTCCCATTTGCGGAAAATAAGATTCGCAACTTCCTGGTTCAGAGACCACTCGTGAGGCAAGAGGACAGCTCTGCTGAGCCTGTCAGTTATGACGTTGGATTTCCTGGGGATGTGCATCGCAATCAGAAAATGTTGGGAGGAAATCGCCCACTGCCAAAGTCTGAGTGCTTCTCGACACAGGGGGTAGGATCTGGTTCCGCCCTGCTTGTTGATGTACCACACCACTGACATGTTGTCCGTTTGAATAGCAATGGTCCCAGAAGGAAGAGAGTCTTGAAGGGCTTGCAACGCCAGGAGCACGGCTCTCATTTCCAGGACATTTATGTGCAGATGGTACTCGTGAGGTTGCCACGTGCCTTGGACTGTCTTGCCCAGATAATGCCCCCCCCCACCCTATCTGGGAGGTGTCTGTCATCACTGTGGCTACCGGAGGGGCTTGTATGAAAGGTCTGCCCTGAGTAACTAGTAGGGAGACCATCCACCAAGAAAGATGTCTTTTGCATGCATCCGTGATCATGATCACGTAAGTCATGGGTAGCTCTTGGAAAGACCACTGCGTAAACAGAAGCCACTGAAGAATTCTCATATGAAAGCGCGCCAGTGGGATTAGGAAAATGGCTGCTGCCATGGAACCCAGAGTTTGAAGGACGTACCTGACTTGGATCCTTTTCCTCTGCATCAGAACCTGTACCTGCTGACGGATTGTGGACACCCTTTCTAGTGGTAGCCTTGCAAACATATCCCTTGTGTCTAAGTCTGCTCCTATGTAAGTAATAGATTGACAGGGCAGCAAGGCAGATTTTTCAAAATTTATTGTAATGCCGAGCTGGGAGCAGATTGTGATTGTGCAGTCCCGTGTTTGTATGAGTTGATGCCTGGTGGTAGCAGTAAGGAGCCAGTCATCTAGATACGGAAACACCTGGAATCCTTGACGCCTCAGGTGAGCCATGACCACTGCCATACATTTGGTGAACACCCTGGGGGCTGTGGTGAGACCAAAGGGCAGAGCTCTGAACTGATAATGACTGGCCCCCAGCCGGAAGTGAAGGTATCTCCTGGAGCGCCTGTCCATCTTTATATGGTAGTATGCGTCCTGAAGATCTGTTGAGCATATCCAATTGTCCTGACCCAGAAAGGGTAGAATGGACTGTAGCGTGACCATCCGAAACTTTGTTCTTTGCACAGACCTGTTTAGTCTGCTGAGATCCAGAATCTGTCTCCAGTCCCCTGTCTTTTTTGGTACTAAATAGAACCTTGAGTAAGTTCCGGATCCGTGCTGGTCTGCCAGGACTTCCTGGATGGCTCTTTTTTTCTACCAGTTTTGAAACTTCTATTACTGCTTGCTCCTTCAGATTGGGTGGAACATCTGGAAGGGTCTTCCTTGACTGTAAAGGGGGTTGATGGAAGGGAATTTTGTAACCTCCTGATATAACGGACTGTACCCATCTGTCTTGTGTTAAACTTTGCCAGGCTTTTGGGTACAGCGAAAGTCTTCCCCCGACTGCCTCCAGAGTTGAGCAGCTGGGCAACCCTTCAGGGATGCTGGAAGGGCTTATCAGAGAAGGATTCTCTTTTGCCCTGGTTCTGCGGACCCCCTCTGCCACGAGGGAGGTGTCTATTATTATTGTTTCCTCCTCTGCCTCTGGAGGAAAAATCACTACGTATGTCAGACAAGGCTCCCTGAGATTTACGGAACCACATCTTCTCACTCTTCTGACCCTTGGGGTAAGGTCTAGAGGGAGTGGAAAAACGGACTCCCACGGCAGAAAGAGTCTTGCCTTCTTGTTCACACCTAGTCAAAGTGTCTTTCACCTGTGGTCCAAAAAGAAAGGAACCATCAAAGGGAGTGTTGGTGAAGGACGCTCGAAAGGGTTCTGCAAAGTTACACAGCCGCATCCACGCATGCCTCCTAAGGGCCACCCTGGTACCTGCGGCTCTACTCGCCCCATCGGCTGCATAGGAAATGAGCCTCATGGAGGAGTTAACGACAAAATTAAGCATCGCTAGCTGGGAAGCTACCTTGACTTGTGCTCCCTCAGTTGTTGGATCTTGGAGAGTATCTCCGAGGTCTTTAAGGAGATCCCTTTGAAGTCAGGTAAAATGACACAGGTAGTTCAGTGACCTCATAGAGAAGGTCGCTGAAGCTAACATTCGCTTCCCGTATCTGTCCATCGTCCCAGACTCCTTATTAGGGGGATGGACAGATGAAGAGGTCTCCGCTAACTCTTTTTTGGTGGCTGCTGCTACCACCATAGCATCAACAGGGACACCATTCGAAAGGAACTGCTTATCCTGGGGTGCTGTAATGAATTTACTAGGTCTCCTCGGAGTTGGTTCCACTGTATCCAGAGCTGACCAAGCCTTTTGAGCCACCACCGTCATAAGTGGATCGAAAGGCGGAGGCACCCAGGAGGTGGAAGGTCGGGAACCAAAGGTATCCAGAAATACAGACTTATCCTCAGAAGGGGCTAGGAGATTCCAGTTCCCCCTCTGCTTAAGCATTTCTAGGAAGTCCGAGAAGGAAACATCTTCATTGGGGGATCTCGAGGACCCTTCCCAATCATCTAAGTCTGTATCAGAAGTGACAGACTCGGGGGAGTCAATGTGCTTCCTCTTACACTTTTTCTTCCGAGGGGGCTCTTCCGAGTGATCAGGAAAGGCCTCAGAAGAGGAGGAAACACCCAATGGGGTGTCCTGGAGCATCAATTCCCTATGCTTAGGGTCTGGAGGAGGGGCAGAGGTTGGCACAGGCACTACAGGGGATGGAGCCGGTGGGGCTGATAGTGGAGCTGACTCAGGGGACAGCACACTCCGCATGACATCGAAGGCGTTCCTGCCACAATGCAAAGAAAGCTCCGGTTCCGAAGAAATAGGAATCTTTCTCCGCACCGAGGGGGACGGCTCCGAGGCCGATGTTGGAGCCGAGCTCACCTGTGCCGAAGCTCCAAGAGGGAGAACGGAGTCGGGCAAGGGTCCGATGCCACATGACCCTCGGAGCCGACGAGGGAGCCCCGAAGCCCAGATCCCTCGATGGAAGGTACCACAGAGGGAATCGGAGCCGACGTCGGAACCGAAGGAGATAGAGTTATCGGAGCTGACGGTTCCACTACTCAAACCCCAACGACGGCTCCGAACTCATTGGAGTCGGAGGAGGAACATCGAGAGAAGTGGATGGAGCCGACACCTGTTGAGGAGGGCTGGACAACAATTTAGCTAGTACCTGTGACTTTAGCAACCTACTGACCACTCTCTCCACATCATGATCCGACAGTCTAGAGGATCGGTGACTATGCTCGCTCTGAAGTAAAGGAGACCGAGGAGCCAAATGCACCGACTCTAGTGAAGGGGACCTCAGCCTCTTGTGGCTCCTCGACGGCTCCGAAGCCTCTGATGGAGCTGGCGGGGAGATTGTCTTGTCGGTGCCAGCCGGAACCAACATAGAAGGTAAATCCTGAACCGAAGACTGCTCCGAACTTGGAGCCGACGGCGTAGTGGATTTAGGGGATTTCACTGGCTGTGAGCTCTTGGCCGGTGAATCCTAGGGTTTTAAAAGACCCCTAAGAATCAGCTTACTCTTACGCTCCTGCAGGACTCTTGGACTAAAGGCATGGCATATAGAACAAGAGTCCTGCAGGTGCACAGCGCCTAAACAATAGACACAAGAAGTGTGCCCATCTGTCAGAGACATTTTCTGACAGCATGAGTCACACTTCTTGAACCCGGAAACCTTGGATTCCTTTGACATCCTTTACAGTAGAAGGAAAACCAATTATGACAACAATAACTAGAAGCAATATTGTTTGTGTCTTTCGGCTTTTCCTTGTCAGGGGTCGCCACAGCGGAACTCCGGTCCGCTAATTATTGGTAGTTGATTTTTATGTGCCGAGTTACCAGCTCTGATGCACAACCTTCAACGAAGGTACACCCATTCAGGCATGTCTCCACGCAAAAGACGCTCTAGCTGAGAATCGAACTGGACAGCGTCTTACTGTGAGGTAACAACGCTACCGCAGCACCACCACCGTGGGTAACTAGAAGCAATATACAGTCTACAAAAAACACACCTACTAGAAAGACTATAGCTAAAGGTTTTTTTTTTTTTTTTTTAAAGGATAATAGGAAAGCCTCTAATTTAAACGGCTAGCTTATAAGAAAAAAACAGAAGGAAAGCCTCTAACTTAAACGGCTAACCTGACAAGAAGAGGAGGGGGGAGGGGTGGGGAGAACTCTCTAAGTTAAACGAGTTCTACAAAAAAGGGATACTATAAGACAAACAATTATCTATCACAGAAACAAAACTATCGCTAATAATAAAATACTAGAAAAGTTAAATTCTAGTGAAAAAGTTACACAAAAAACTCTATACAAGCCTGAGCCAGAAAAACGACACCTCGCAGCTGAAGTGGCAAACGAGATCTGGGTAGCTATCGTTAGGCATTATGGGATAAGGGGTAGCCTCGAGCCAGTAAATAGCTCTCGAGCTATTGAAGATGGCCGAGTTGGAGCCAAGGATCGGCTCCAATCCCAACCAGCAAGAACGAAGGTGAGATAGACAACTTAACATCAAAACTTCTCATAACTGAACCCATAACTGCAGATGCTACATTCAAAATGTTGTCATATAGCCATGAGGGACCCAGTGCAAGAGGTTGTAGAACCCAGTGGAGTGTGCCATCACCTGAATGTATTGAACATGGGCTTCTCTACAACTGGCTAAGTGCAACATGGATGAATTTAAAGTAATGGATTTCTAGTCCCTTGACTGGAAATACATGATCACTTTTTTACACATGATATCACTTCTGCGATTTCAAATTCTGAACTAAGAGTGACTCATTGTGTTTGAGCTATTCTGTTTTTTTTTTTTTGTGGTTGTGCATCTGTAGTTAGTCTACATAGGTACTGGTGGGGGTACAAGGAGTCTGCACTTCCTGCAAGAAACAATTTTTATAACTAATTCTGAGGAGTTTAAGCATTCATATTTTTGTTCTATCTTGATGAATCTTCAGTGATTTTAGTCTTGATGAAATATAAGGAGAGTTTAAATATGAATGTAACTAAGCAGCAAATATGGTGGAAAATTTAGCAGTGGTAAGATCAACATGTAAATGGTACATATGGGAGAATGACTTCTGGCTGAGGTTATTTCTGTGTTGACACAATCTTGCATTTTGATGGACTTTGGCTTCTTCCACACTGTGATTAAATATATGTCTTCCTGCAGAATAAGCCAGTGAATGGCACATACTTCCTCCCGCTGCTTCAAACAGCTGCTGTCTGAAATTTGATGCCCAATAATAAACTGGTAATTATTCATCATTTTCCAGTCATCAAATGGTTGATAAGTTGGTAGCAGGGTTGCACAGTCAGCATCACACTGGTTCAATTTATTATACCATTGTTTGGGTTGCTGAACTTGGAAAAGAGCACCTGGGTAGTATCTGTGTAGTGACAGAGATTATAATATTTACTGGTGGAGATGCAATGAAGACAGATGATCCCATACATGTATTATTTTTTCACTTTCTTCTGCTGTTGAGACTGTTGGTCATTATCTAAACACATGCAGACCTATGCTGTCAGGAATGTGCCAGCAGATGGAATGCGCTCCAGGGTTACTAGCATCCTCAGTGACAGCGATTAGGATATTATAATTATCCCTCAAGTTTGTTAATGTAACATACATGCCTGTCCAAAACAGTCAACAAAAAAGATGGTGACAGGGATGCAAACAGAGATCTAAAGTACATTTATATTAAGCCTGTAAAATACAACTACTGATCCTCTATTTTGCAACATGATTTTGTTATTTTGATCATATTCTACTGTTCTTCCGTTCACACACCGGCACATATGTAGTAGTTAGAACAGAGCAGTTTTCTAAAATTCTGCATTGTCCGTTTCAAATATGTAACTTTTTCAATATTTGCAAATAATTAAATGTTTCACACACATCATTTCCATCTTGCATTTATTATTCTTGAAAATGTGCATAATAAAAGGAAGATAAGAGATACTATTAAAGGCTACTATCTAAAGGTTAGATTTTATCTTACTGAGGACTTAAACCACACCAACAATTAAATAAGACTCTCTGTAGCGATACATTCCTAACTCAATGTATTCCCAGCCTAAGGAACAAAAGTACTACTTTGACTACCTTTAAGGTTAGTCTTGATGATTGAATGGGTAAACAAATATTCACCATGTCGTGTACAGCACTACTCAATTTGGGAGGTAAGCATTACTAAATGCTTAACTGAAAAGTGAAGCACTAACTTCTAAGTGTGTCTACTTAAAGGTTTATATGACTAGGCATCTTATGGTCCTTATGATCATTTGCCTAGTAGTTATGTTCCTAAGTAAACTTCTGTGATTTTGAACTGATATAGCTAAATTCTAAAACCATTTTCTACCACTTTAACACCCTCAAAAATACTACTGGGTGAATTGGGAAACACATTAATGTCTGAAACATGATTTTTTTAAAATTTTTGTTTATCTTTTGGATAAAATATACTACTATTACAAGCACTTTAATCTTTAAATCACCAAGAATTACTGTGTGTTTTATTTTGTCGCTGCTTCGGTTTATCATGTTTTATTGTATTCTTGACTTTTTTGTGCCCATTATTGTACTTTTCAAGTGAGACAGCTGATTTCATATTATTTGGCAAAAAATGTGAAACATCAGATATCACCCTAGATTTGGTCTTCTAACATTTACAGGAAGGAAACACACACAACTTCCAATATGCATGTGTTTTACTCTCAATCTATACTAAATATTAAATTAGGATCCATGCTAAATTACTTCCTGTCTTTTTCATTAACTTGGGTAGTTTATTTGATTTCCATTATATAAAAATGAAATCAGTTTCATAGGAAGCACATCTTCTAGCCATAACTGTCAACATCTTTTCCAAGAATTCTGGGCAAAATCAAAAATAATTGGGAGACAAAGGCCCATAATCAGAGATAAATTTTAAATATTACTCTAATACGCTCAAAAATTGTTAACAGAATAATACGTTTTGCATCAATATGCATTTTCTGAACAATAAGAAATATAAAACTCTTAACGTCTGCCATTATCAATTGACTGTAACCATCAGTAATTTACCAGAAAAAGAAAAATTTTACGAGGATCAGATCAAAAATATGACAAATTCAGGGGCATTCTGCAAAATCAAGGACATTTGAGTGGTATACTTACAGCTCTCACTGCAATGGCCACCATTAATAAATCAGACTCTAGTTCTCACAAAGCTAGTAGCATGGATTAGGGAAACGTGGGAGCAGATCCTGAAATGTAACTTGCTATACTTCTGACGCTTGACTCCTGACTGTAAGTCACTCAGAAACATACTCACTGTTGAAACAATCACACCGTCATAGATGAAGCAAATCCTGAGTAGCTGGCAGTATTTAGTGTTGTCAAAAATGCTATCTATTATCAGTTGTTTCCAAATATTATTCAAAAGCTTACTTTGGACAATCATGTTTTCTAAATGGCTATGATTTTAAACTCCTAAATATACACGCATCAATAATGCCTTATTTTAGTCAGATTTTATAAGTGCACAAAATCAGCAAGGCAGTCAAATTATTTGAAATGGATCAATAATTACGAATGGCAAGCGAATAATCACCAAGCTGGAAGAACAAGTACTTTATTTAAACACTGAGATATAATTTAAAACAATAAAAAGTTCCTCTGTTAATCCACAAGCAAGCGCTTTAGTTTAATATCTATTAAACTTCATCAGACAACGTATCTGTTGACCTCACTTCCTTTTATACTAAACTTCATTCATTAAAGAAAAATCACATGACTCTACAGTAATTAAGTATGCCTCTACCCCCAAAATTAAAATTAATTCTAAACAAATGGCTGGTGTTAATACATACTATATGCTCCACTTATAAATAATTAAGACTTAAAAAATCTAAAATGCATATATTATAACAAAAAGTGGAGAACATAATACAAAATACATATATATTTATAGCAGCTGAAAAGTATAAAAAAATCATAAATTATGTGCATTACATGTTAAAAATGTCAAAGAATGTTAAATAATATGTATAAGTATGTACATATTAAAATACTATCTTACTATATTTTATTTTATTAAGAAGTCCCATCAAAAGTCGTCTCATTCAAAAGTGCGTGGATCTTTACACTGATATTTATATTTTGTGTATAAATATATACTAGCGCTATGGGACGACTAACATATCCTTATATAAACATACTTAAACAATTCTTATGATCTATCAGCATCATAATGGACTTACATACTTACAATATTAAAATAATAAATATATATAAAATTGATGTTAAAAATAGTGTGTGTGTATGTATATATATATATATATATATATATATATATATATATAGTTTACTTATAAATTAAATATGTGAATAAATAAATTATTTAATGAACATATATGTACACCGATTATATAATTGTATACTGTTACTACTATTCTTTATAATAATTAATAAAAATTATTGAATATATATATATATATATATATATATATATATAAATAAATAAAATCAATTAAAATTTTATATATGAATTCATTTATTAAAAATGTACTATATCTCAATCTATTATTTTACTTCTATTTAATGCCTTTAGTTTTAAAATAGGAGCTATTGAACTATGTTCATTTATGCCTGGCCATGTATCAGCTTGTGCTCTAATCTGCCATTGCAATTCTTTATATTCTAAAAATGAGCCGCAAGGTCTTTTTTCTTCTATTTCTACGTGACCTATTGCTATAAAAGAAAACTGATGGTCTCTATATTCATTAATGTGCTTTGCTAGTGCATTATTACATTTATTTTTCTTTATGGCATATTCATGCTCATATATTCTTTGTGCTAGAGCTCTCTCTGTTTTCCCTATGTAGAAGATGGGGCAGGAATTGCACATGGCTAGATATACTACTGCTTTAGATTTACAATTATACTTTCCATTTAAATAAAACTTCTTTTTTCTAAGCTGGAAGGACTCTCCTATTCTAACTTTAAAACACCAATGGCAGGCTTCACATTTACTCATACCTTTGTTTTTATTGCTAATTAAGTGGGTCCCTGTTTTTAACATATCCTTAAAACTTTTCCCTTTTCTATAAACAATTTTTGGTATTTCTCCAATATGCTTTTTACATTGCGGGTCATCCATTAATATGGCCCAATTGTTAATAATTACTTCTCTAATTATATGATGTTCTTGGGAGAAAGTAAGTACCAAAGCTTTTGAAAAATCATTCTTTTCATCTTTATTTACAGTTTCATTTATTATTATGTTATCATAGCTATTAGTTCTGATGTTTGGTATATTACTGACATCATATTCTTTATTTTGCTTTTGTAAAATGGGCCTAAAGTGTCTGCTTAATCTTTTTTTAGTAACTTCATATATTAAAGAATCAACTAATGTTACTGGATAGTTCCTATTAATGAACATATCACGCAAAAACTTGCACTCCAACTCAAATTGTTCAAACTTAGTCACCATCCGAGCAGCTCTCACTAATTGTCCCTTAATTACGGACCTTTTCTGATGTTCTGGATGGGAGCTATTATAATGCAAAAAACTATTAGAATAGGATTCCTTTCTATGAATGACTGCGATATATGCTTCATTTTCAGTATCTTTCATGAGATGTACATCTAAATAGTCAACACTATTATTATTAATATGCCATGTGAATTTAAAAAAATTTCTTGTTTCATTAATGTATGCTAAAAATTAATTCAAATAATCTACTGTACCAGTCCAAATGATGCTGATATAATCCTGGAACGATGATAAGATTTAATAAAGGTATTATACTTGCTATTAAAAATAATATTTTTCTCCCAGAATGCCATGACTGAATTTGCATAAGCACCTCCATATGGTGACTCCATAGCAATGCCCTTTTTCTGCAGAAAATATTTTTTATTGAATATTAAGAAATTATTACTTAAAACTATTTCTAATAATTCCATTAAAAGATTTGTTAATTCATGGTTAACATGATACTGTATTAATAGTTCATTGATCCATTCCAAACCTAAAGCCTGTGGAATGACTGTATATAAATCACAAACATCAATTGTTACTAAAATGTCTTGATTATTAAATTCCACTTCATTCATATGTTCTAGGAAAGTCCTGGAATCTTTACAAATATATTTTTCATTCCTAATAATCTTTTTGAATTCATAATCAGCATACTTAGCACATGCTGAAGTAATGGAATCTCTTCCATCCACTAAAGGGCGCATGGGGGGGGGGGTCATATATGCTTTTATGTATTTTAGGATTTCCAAAAAATACAGAAATTCTAGGAATTGTAATGTTACGATAATTCAATAAATCTATGTTGATATGTTTTTCAAAAAACATATCATTAATTTGTTCATATACTTTTCTATAAGCAATATTCAATTCATTTAGGGATATTTGCTCATAAGTATCAGTTTCAAGAATAGCATTTAACTTATGATTATATATGTCATGACTCATAATAACTGCCCCCTCACCTTTATCTGGTTTCATGATTCTAATGTTTTCTTTACCTAGTACTTTAAAATTCTTTGTTCATCATTAATGTGTTTCTTTATTGAACTTATCTAGGCATTTCAATTGATATTCACACATCCTCTCATATAGTAAAAGCTTCGGATGTAGTGGTTAGAATTAATTTAAATTTTTGGGGTAGAGGCATGCTTAATTACTGTAGAGTCATGTGATTTTTCTTTAATGAATGAAGTTTAGTATAAAAGAAAGTGAGGTCAACAGATACGTTGTCTGATGAAGTTTAATAGATATTAAACGAAAGCGCTTACTTGTGAATTAACAGACAAACTTTTTATTGTTTTAAATTATATCTCAGTGTTTAAATAAAGTACTTGTTCTTCCAGCTTGGTGGTTCTTCGCTTGCCGTTCGTAATTTTACTTTATTTTGGTTGAAATGGTTCTATGTCTATGTTAATTGTCGAAGGGAGTAAACATTGAACGGCAATTCATCAAAATCAATCCATCGAAAGTCCATCCGTCGAAGTGCATGTCATCGAATCTGTGAGGTGGGAAAAGTAACTAGCTGGCTAACACTTCTCTGTATCACTTTTCCCCACTGTAGTGCAGTCTCGCAGTTGGTGTACATAGTTTAGGGTTGTGGGGGAGAAGCCCTACCTGGGTGGATTTGAAATACTGCCATTTGTGAGATGGGGAAGTGCTGGACAACTAGTTACTTTTCTCGTCTCACACGTTTGGAGATGTGCATGTTCGACTGATTGACTTTTGATGGACTGATTTTGATGACCTGCCATTCAATGTTTACTCCCTTCAATGATTAACAATAGAGCCATCTGAAATACCTCCTGCTTTCCTATAACTGATTTATTAAGTTATAGTTCTTCTGTTCACATTTCATATGATTCCAACATGCATTCCTTTCACAAATCTGTCAACTCACCATCACTTGTCTCAACAGAAACTATGGCATATCTCTGCACATCTCAAAAAAAAGCAAAGTTCTACCAACAGTAATTGACACCATTGTTATTGTATCCTTTCCCACAATACATTCAACTTAATATATTGATACTGAAAATACATTACTAGCCTGTGGCACTATTATTCACTCTACACTTTTGTTGCTTCCAATCTAAACTTACAGAATGATCAGTCTTTAAGATACTTACCCCTTTTTCAATGGTACCAGTCTGACACAAAGTTCCCTCTGCAGCTGGAATGCTGTTAGTAACACAGCGATTACTTTTGCTGAGACACCAGAGCTCTCTACACACTTCCTAGGAAAGAAGGCAAAAGCAAGTTGGTCAGAATAAGATTTAAATAATGCAAGCAATATAACTTTAATATTTTTAAATCAAACATTCTGCATTTTTCCTAAGCAACAGCTTGCACTGTTTATTCAGTTCTCCTTCATCTAAACATTTTTGTATTTTGAGCAAATATACTGTGACAGGATCATGTGTGCAGAGCTGATTGTAAATAGCACAACCTATACAGAGCTGGAAGATATAGCAAATCTGCTGGCTGACAAATTCAGCTGCAATTTTACCTGCCTCTTTCCTCCAGGTACCCCCCAGGAAATACCATCAAATATACCCCCGAAACTATCACTAGGTAAAAGGTCATAGATGCACTCTCTAAGGACATAAATAACACATCTATAAGCCCCAATAATGCCCCAAAATCCCTCCTAAATAGCCTGAAACATGATCTATAGAGACCAATGGAGTCACTGTTTAACCACAACCTCCAACAGCCTCCAGACAGGCTTTGTGCCATGCAAATGAAGAACTGCAATGGTCAATGGTTATCCTTTTACAAAAGGGTAGGCCATCAACGTAACCTGGGAACAACAGACCTATAAGCCTGACTAGTCTGATATGCAAAGTCTTGAAAAGAATTAGCATGGAAATAATTAATAAGGATATAAAAAAACCTTCAAATAATGGATCCAATCCAGTTTGGGTTTGTCAAGGGCAGATCATGCCTACTTAACCTGGTGGACTTCTTCTTGAGAGAGTCACCAAGGCAACAGATGTGGGAAAAAAGGTGCATATTGCCTACCATGATCTGTCTAATGCATTTGATACAATACCCTACTTGGGTATTGTAAACAAACTCACACAGACAGGCATAAACCCCTATGTTACATTTTGGATAGCTGGTCACTAGCGGCCAGTGTCAGGGGCATTTGGCTGACCAGGTTTACAGATGATTGTAAACTAGAAGCAATCACAGAATTCCCACCAAGACACTAACATCCTACATGAAGGACTAACACAGACAAACAATTGATGTCAAAACCACAGCTTAAAATATAGTGCTAAGAAGTGCATAACAGTACCCATGGGGAAGTCAACCACCATTGGAAATTACCTCATCAATAACACACCCCTAAGAGTATAACTAATAATAGTCAAGGAAGTAAGGAACTTATTCTGTGTTGTTCACCTTATAAGCAAGGGCATGGCATCTAGGTCCATGGAAGTCATTGATCCACTGCATTTGGTGCACATCAGGGCCATCGAGAACATCACCCTATTCGGTAGGTACCTGACCAGACACATGCAACAACTAGAAGATCAACAAACGTTCCTCACAAAAAGAATACAGGGCATAAACAGCAGGTCCTATGCAGATCACCTCAAAGTTCTATCTCTACACTCTATTTCCTACAGACTGTTGAGAGGCGATCTCTGCCTGACACACAAGGCATACTTGGATCCCACTCTGATGGACCTTTTGCTATCCGCAAAATGAATAACATCAGAATTACCTGATCGAGGGATTTAAACTTTGCTTGCGACACAACAGGACATGTTGGAGGGGCAGGTATCTATCTCAGAGAATTCCCCTTCTCTGGAATAGTTTCACATCGATCTGAATCAGAGCTGTTCCTTAACCCTATTCATGGGAAATCTGGACCAGTGGATGGGGAAATCAAAAATATAACATAACAAAAAAAAAAAACAGACCTGACCTCAACCGTCAACATTTTTTTAAAAAACTTTACATTTAATATAAATCAACAAGCAAAGCTTTTGGGACACTTCCCTTTCTCAATGCATATACAATTTAAAGTTAAAAAAAATAAATTAGTGTTTGAGGTCCAGTTTGTTGTTTTGTTTTACTGTTGGGTATTTTTACCATTGATCTCATTAACTTGGCACTAGCCTGGTGGAGATTGCTAAAATCAGAAATATACCCCAGGTCTAGCACCTATGACTCAAATGGACAGAGGCATCCTGTAAATCTTGCCATAGTTTACATATACTCCTTAAAATAACCTCTAAGGCACATAAGCTTGTGGGATACATTTGGGATGCATAGCTAGACTTATAAAGGACCAGTAGTTGTTAGCCTAGTATACACCTATGAACCTATGACCCACAGAGTCCTTATTCTGTATGAGTAAGTCCAACTTGTAGTGATGGCATATAGCTAGGTGAAGAAGAAGGGGGTGCCAGTGCTGCCTGGGCCAGAAAGGAGTCATCAGCAAGTTTTCTGGTCTGTCCCATTGGATCTACAGTAGAACCTTTGGGATTAGAGAGAGGGGAAGGCATAGAAGCACTTCCTCTCCCGGTAGAAAAACATGCCGTCTGCCCTCCAGGCCTGGGGACAAGGAGTCCTGAAGCAAAACACCTTGAGCTGTCTGTGGACTATGTCCAGGAAGACCTCTATGTTTACCATATATATATGGATGGGCTTCTATGAACCTGCTTACAGAATCTGTTAACACACCATCTTTGAATGGAATGTAAAGCACCTTTATGTACAGATTTGCCTTTACAGCTTGATCCCATGCCAAAAGAGCTACCCTGCACAGCTGGAAGACTTGTCACCCCCCCCCCCCCGGCCAGCTGTTGATGTACCACATTACTGTGGTATTCACAGGTGAGAGAACACCTTAGGGGCTTGAATAAGAGCCTTAATTCTTTGACAATGATGTGCTCCTTCCTCTGTTTCTGGAACCATTGACCATGAACTGCTAAACAGCCTGCTCAACCTGCCCAAACCAGATCTGATGCATCTGTGTGCAGTTCCTGGTTGGGTATGGGTGGGTGGTAGGAAAGGTCTGGATTTAGTTAGATTTGTGAAATCTACCTCTGTAACTTTTTCATCAAAAAGAGTTACAGTGGTGGAACTCTTTCATCAGTAAAGGCAAGAGGGAGATTTGGACGTCAGGTAGGTGGCAGTGCTGCATGTACTACTAGATCCTTCTCACGTACAGCTTGGCAAAGGGCACCAGAGAAATTGTTGTTGCCATGTATTCCAGGGCTCTTAGAAATTCCCATATAGGAGTAGATTGGAGTAGGGAATGGAAAAAAGTGGAAAGGGAAAGAACTTTCTCCTGGGGAAGAAAAGCTGTCATCTGACAGGTATCCAGTCTGCAACCAAAGAACACCAGATCCTGAGAGGGTGTCATAGAAGATTTCTAGATATTGAGGGTGAAATGCAGTCTTTTCTGAAATGAGATCATGAAACTGAGATACATCCATAGAGTGTCCTGCAAGGCAGCCTGAATGAGAAGATTGCCCAGGTATGGGAACATCTGTATTCTCTTGTTTCTGCAAAAGGCAATGGCTGAGGTTACGCACTTTGTGAAAACACTAGGAATGGTACATAAACCAAAGGGCAAAACAAAGAACTGAAAGTACGAAGGAAAAGCAGAGAACCCGAGGAATTTTCTGTAACTGGAGGAATGGGGATGTGTACACATGCATGCTTCAAGTCTAGGGAAACTAGAAAGACTTGAGGAAAAAAGGAAGAAGAGTTTGCAGGGACAGCATCTTGAAAGATGGTACCTTCAGAAATGTGCCCTACTTTCTGGGGACCAATAAAAGCTTTAAATAAAAACTTTTTCCAAGGTGTTAGTAGGGCACTGGTTCTATGTTGCCCTGGTCACGGAGGCCTTGTAAGAGAGGAGGAAGGAGGTGAATCTGACTGGAAGGGAGATGGGGGATTCCCTTAAAGTATGGTAATTCCTTCTAAGACATCTTGTAACCATGTTGAATGATGGATAATCCCACTTGTTTGTAGTGATGAATCCCCGGGCTGGAAGAGACAAAGTTAGTCTTATTGACACAGGAATTCTTGGACAAAGGAGGGATGGGGGGGGGGGGTAGCAGACAGTCAGGCAGAGGCTGACTTGTCTGGAAAAGGAGGCTTTCTAGATTTGGCATGTCTGGTAGGTTTGCCATGAAATCTTTTCTTGGGATTTTTCCTGTCTTTCTAAGAGGGATTCTGATCTCTGAAGACAAAAGAAGTGGGCTGGGTAATTTATTTAATACCTAGGTACTACCATATGAAAAATCTGTTTAAAGTTCTGCATCATTTTGTCCTTTCCAGCAAGGTCTTGAAAATGTCTGCTGCAGAAGGTCCAAATAAGAGTTCCCTTTGAAGTGGGGAATCCGAACTCTTGGCCTTAACATCCACAGGGAGGGACTGTAGGATGACTCAAGCAAAACTTCTAATAACAGATCCACTAGTAGCAGTCCTTGAAGAAGCCTTTTCAATGTCATAGCTGTATTTAATGGACTGTCTTACAACTTATGTTGCTTGTCCAAGCACAGAAATCTTGTTGCTTTGTGGCAGAAGCCTCAAAGTTAGCCATGGCCTTATTTGGGTTCCTTTCATTTGACTGACAAACCAGATTGCCGAAACCCATATGATCAAGACCATACAGCTGACACAGTTTAGTTTCTTGAACAGTTCTGACTGACATTGCAGTACAGTGGGGATTGGGGAATTTGCCCTTTTTCCCCACTATAGTTCAATCTCAAGAGTTGGTATATATGATTAGCACAGAGTGTGGGTGTGGTGGGGGGGGGGGGTTGCCCCTTGCAAAAACATTGTTTGTGTTGTTTGTGGGTGTTATTTGGTTTCTTTTGGTTGATTGGTGAACTAAGTTATCAACTATATGGGTTTCGACACTCTCGTTCATTGATCAAAATTAACTACATCCACCTATTTAAATTCCATAAAATTCACAGAAGGTACTTTGTCATTTGAGTCTAGTAATTTAAGGTCCTAAAGGCAAGGGTAGCAGAGGTCTAAATCTTCTGACCATACCTGTCCATGGCTCTACTGTCTCTGTAGGATGGCAAAACATTAGTCGTTAGTAGAAGCTTGATAGGTGTAACAGTGGAAACAGAAAAAAAAAGGATCTGCTAAAAGGTTTATATACAGTAATGTTAAGTCTTCGGGTACTTAACCTCTCAGGCTTCTTTGAAGCTGAAGACTGGGAATCTGAAGTATTAGATGTGGATACAAAAGCATTTAGGGAGGCCTCCGAGACTCTGGAACAGGAGAAGGAGTAGGAGCCCCTACCTCTAGAAAAGTATAGTATATTTTTTGCACGTTAATCACCTGTTTGGATTCCCAAGCAAAATGTTACATCATTTTAGTTATAGTTTTCCAGAACAGAAATTTCCTCAATAAGAGAGTCAAGGGATAAGGTGTTCTCATTATCAGAGGTAAGCTGTCCATCAGAATGGATTTGTGACAAATTAGAAGTTATGTACTCACCATAACGTTCCATCTGAGTAGGTGTATTCATTGGTCTGCAACCTGTGGGTTATGGATCCGATATCGGATCCGAACCGGCATGGTTTTCCAGCTATGGATCCAAGCTCTCAGCTCCTCCCCTCACCCATAATGCCCTGCTCTACCCTCATGACCTCAGATCGAGTTTGCCAAAGCAACAACACCCTAAAAAGGGTAACATAGAATATGCAGGAAACTGAAAGGCCAGGGGGATAGGAGGGCGGGATGGTTGCAGACAAATGAATACACCTACTCAGATGGAACGTTATGGTGAGTACATAACTTCTAAATCTGAAGTAGGATATTCATTTGTCTGCAACCTGTGGGACAGAGTCCCCAGCTACCTGAATCTTGGGCGGCCATCATGGAAGGATATTCCGAGCACCGCGAGCCAAAGGATGCTCTACCCCTAGATGCAAGATCCAACTTATAGTGGGAAATAAACGTATGAGATGAAGCCCACGTGGCTGCTGCACAAATATCATCTAGAGGAATCCTAGCCTTGAAGGCTGCCGAGGTAGATACTGACCGGGTTGAATGGGCATGAACACCCTCCGGTGCGGGCCTTCCTGAAGCTTGATAAGCCAATAAAATGCACTGTGAAATCCAGCGGGACAGAGAAACTTTAGAGATTGGCTTGCCCAAATTGAATTTTGCAAAGGAAATAAACAGCTGGTCTGATTGCCTATGACCAGCTGTCCTGTTCAGATAAAATCTAAGTTGCCTGTGAACATCTAGTGAATGTAGCTTATATTCACCTTTGTTTTCATATTTAGGGAAGAAAACAGGGAGGTTAATGGACTGATTGATGTTTGCTTCAGAAGCGATTTTAGGAAGAAAGGACGGGTTGGTCCTGAGGGAGACACGGTCCGGATGAAATACCAAGTAAGGAGGTTTAGCTGATAATGCTTGAAGTTCAGACACTCTCTTGGCCGATGTAATGGCTACCAAAAAGGCTGTCTTGTAGGACAAGAATTTGAGATCCACCGTAGTCGCTGGCTCGAAGGGGCGGTCAAGGCCTGTAGAACCAAAGAGAGGTCCCAAGGAGGAACTGCTTGTTTTATAGGGGCCTGAGAAGAAAAGTACCTTTAAGAAAATTTTACACAATTTGGCTGACATGAGAGGATTAGAGTCATGGCCAATGTGATAGTGAGAAATTGCCGCCAGTTGTACTTTGACTGTGGAACTGCTGGCACCATCGTTAAAGAGAGTGGTTAGAAAGTCAAGCACTAAAGGAAGAGGAACCGTGAAGGGATTCAGGCCTTGCCGCTCCGCCCACAAAGAGAAACGTTTCCACTTGCTTCGTAAACCTTTCTAGTGGATGGTTTATGAGCTGCCACCAAAATTGCCTTAACCGGTGATGAAATACCGAGTCCTTATCAAGAGTGGAACTGGAGCAGCCAAGCGGTCAGCTTCAGGTTGTCCAGATTCGGAGGAGGAATGCAGGATGGATGGGATATCAGATCCGGGATGGGATCTAGAATCCAAGGAGGATTCACCGAGTGAGACCTTAGGAAGGGGAACCAGATCTGTCGAGGCCAGAATGGAGCAATGAGAATCATTCTGCAACCCACCCGAGAGGCTTTCTGAAGAACTTGGAGCATCAGAGGCAAGGGTGGATAGGCATACAGAAGACCGGGTGGCCAAGCATGCACCAGAGCGTCTCTTGGGGTACCTCCGGAGGAGGTATTAGAGCGAAAAACTGTCGCACTTGGTGTTTGAGGGAGAAGCAAAAGATCGCATGAAGGGGTTCCCCACCGTGCGAATATGCGTTCGCTACTTGACAATTGAGAGACCACTCGTAAGGGGTCAGAATGGTGCGACTGAGCTTGTCCGCTAGGATGTTGGACCGACCGGAATGTGCGTTGCTATTAGAAAGCGATTGGTGGAGATTGCCCATTCCCAAACTCTCATGGCCTCTCGACAAAGAGGGTAAGACCTTGTTCCCCTTGCTTGTTGATGTACCAGACAACAGACATGTTGTCCGATTGAATTGCAATTGTTCCCAAGGGAAGAAAGTCCTGAAGTGCTAGCAACGCTAAGAGCACTGCTCTCATCTCTAGAACATTGATATGCAGTAAGGTCTCTGAATCGCTCCACGTGCCTTGGACGGTCCGCCCAAAGTGCCCCCACCCGAGGCGGGAGGCGTCCGTGGTCACCGTGGCGAGAGGGAGAAGCACAAAATGGGCGGCCTTTGTGGAGATCCGGGGTGGAGCCACCACAAGAGGGACCGCTTGCAAGCCTTGCTGATCGCTATGGGATGATGCATGGGGAGAGCAAGGTATGACCACTGTACTAAGAGCGTCCACTGTAGAATGCGCATATTGAGCCTGGCAAGAGGAAGAAGTGCTATAGCCGATGCCATGGACCCTAGAGCCCTCAGGACCAACTCCGCTGAACAGAACTTGAATGGAGAATGGCCCGCACCTGGAGCTGCAGATTTAGAACTCTGTCCGCAGTGAGGAAGGCTCGTAAACTCCTTGTGTCTAGCCTGGCCCCTATAAAATCTAAGAACTGTGTGGGCGCCAGGTTGGATTTCTTTGTATTTATTGTGATGCCCAGAAAGGAGCAAGATGGAGAAAGGAGTCTCAAGGCCAATAGAAGTAGATGCCTTGTTGGGGGTAGAAGCCAGTCGTCCAGGTAGGGAAAGACCTGCACCCCTGAAGCCTCAGGTGGGCCGCTACCACTGCTAATACTTTGGTGAACACCCTGGGGCTGTGGTGAGACCAAAGGGAAGGACCCGAACTGGTAGTGACTGGCTCCCAGCCGGAAGCGGAGAAACCTCCTGGGCGCCTGTCCATCAGGATGTGGTAGTACGCGTCCTTGAGGTCTATCGAGCACATCCAGTGATTTTCTCCCAGAAGGGGAGAATAGATTGCAGAGTGACCATTCGAATTTTTCTTTGGGGACTGCCAGATTCAAGAGAGAGGTCTAGGATTGGTCTTAGTTCCCCGTCTTTTTTGGCACTAAAAAGAATCTGGAGTAGAACCCTGATCCGATCTGGTCTGGGGGAACGGGCTGGATGGCTCCTTTCTTTAGCAGATGGCCAATTTCTGCCAAAGCGGCCTCCCGTTGACCGGGTGGGACGTCTGGGAGGACTTCAACTTTGGAAGGTGAAGGAAAGGAATGCGATATCCTCTGGATATGATTTGGAGAACCCAGCGGTCCGATGTTATGGACTCCCATGCCGCTAGGTGCCCCGAAAAACGTCCCGACTGCCCCAGAGTAGAGCAGTCGGGCAACCTCAGGGTTGCTGCGCGGGCCGTTCAGAGAAAGGTTCCTGGACCCGAAGTTTCTGGGAGCCCTCTGCCTCTAGGGCGGCGTCCTCCCTGTCCTCCTCTGCCACGGAAGGACTGGTTGTCCGGAGCAGGCTGGGACTGCTGCGACTTCCGGAACCACATCTTCTTCTGACCCTTTGGTTCCTAGAATAGGGCCTCTGGGGTGCAGAGAAGCGGATTCGACGGCAGACAGCGTCTTCCGTCCTTTCGCTCTGGGTCAGCGTCGCGAACGGTCTTGCCAAACAGAGCAGAACCATCAAAGATGCGTTCGCAAACGACGCTTTGAAGGGCTCAGAAAAATCGCAGTGACGGAGCCAGGCCTGACGTCTAGTGACCAGTCCTGTCCCCGCAGCTCTAGCGGCGCCTTCCGTTGCATGGGAGAGTAGCCGCATAGAAGTATTTGTAACTGACCTAAGAGTGGCCATACGGGTGGAGTGCAGAACTCTGTCCTCCTCCGAAATGGACTCGGGGGGGATGCAGCGTATTCTTTAATAAGATCTTGCTGCATCCTAATGACATGTGCCAAATAGTTCAGCGCCCTTACCGAGAAGGGGGCCGAACTAAACGTCCGGTTCCCCAAGCGGTCCATCATCCGAGACTCCTTGCTCGGTGGGTGGACTGAGGACTCTCCTGAGCCAGTTCCCTCTTTGCGGCCGCCGCCGTCACCATGGCATCTACCGGAGGCCACTTACTCCAATGGGCCCGGTCGGATGGCGGACTAAGGATCCTATCCGGTCTCTTGGGAATTGGCTCCACGGTGTCCGGTTCCTTCCACGCCCTGGTGGTAATAAGGTCCACCAGGGGGTCGGCAGGGGGGACACCCAAGAGGTAGACGGGCCCGCTTCAAATGCCTCCAAGAACACGGACTCGTCCGAGGAAGACTTGGGGGCAGACCACACCCCCTTTATACGGAGCATTTCCATGATGTCTCCAAAGGAGACATCCTCGGGGTGACCGTGGGGAGCCTTCCCTTCCTCCAAGTCCGTGTCTTCTGTGAGAGACTCGGGAGTCAATGTGCCTCCTTTATCGTATGCTTAGGGACCTCCTCTGGGGGCTGTCAGAGGAGTCCTCGCAAGCAGCAATTTGTTCCATAGGAGCAACTTGGGGCACAGAAACGGGCTGTCCCAAGGGCCGGATGGTGGAAGCCTGGCCCAGTGCAGAGGAGCTGGGACGGAGCCGAACAAGTGCCGGGGTCCGGAGACCCTCAACAGAGCCCTCTCCACTACATCAAAGCCGAAGGAGCCGACCTCGACCAAAGGATCCGACAATCGGCTCCCCTCGGATCCGAAGAGTGGACGGAGCCGCCGGCGCTTTCGGATCCGGGACAGTACGCCCGACACAGACGGCGCCCGGGAGCACTGATCCCCGGATCCGAGGCTCGGATCCAGGCTCCGAGAGGTCGGATCCGACGCACTCGAGGGCAGGGTCGGATCCGGCACCAAGTACTATCGGCGCCGACCCACCCGCCCGGCTGCTCGGGCTCCAGCTGCTCGAACCCGGATAGCGGGTCGGAGAAGGAGCAATAGGCAAAAGGGTTACAGTGGTTGAGCTCCCCAGAGGGGAGGGAGAGCACTGGCATGCTGCATCTACTACTGGATCCTTCTCACGCACAGCCAGCATCAGAGAAATTGTTGTTGCCATGTATCATCTGACAGGTATCCAGTCTGAGAACACCAGATCCTGAGAGGGTGAGATCATGAAACTGAGATACATCCATAGAGTGTCCTGCAAGGCAGCCTGAATGAGAAGATTGCCCAGGTATGGGAACATCTTCTCCTTCTGCACTGAGGACGTGAAAACACTAGGAATGGTACAGGAAAGCAGAGAACCGAGGAATAGGGCACTGGTTCTATGTTGCCCTGGGAGGAAGGAGGTGAAATGGATAATCCCACTTGTTTGTAGTGATGAACCCGGGCTGGAAGAGACAAAGTTAGTCTTATTGACACAGGAATTCTTGGACAAAGGAGGGATGGGTAGCAGACAGTCAGGCAGAGGCTGACTTGTCTGAAAAGGAGGCAGATTTGGCATGTCTGGTAGGTTTGCCATGAAATCTTTCTTGGGATTTTTCCTGTCTTTCTAAGAGGTGATCTCTGAAGACAAAAGAAGTGGGCTGGGTAATTTATTTAATACCTAGGTACTACCATATGAGCAAGGTCTTGAAAATGTCTGCTGCAGAAGGTCCAAATAAGAGTTCCCTTTGAAGTGGGGAATCCGAACTCTTGGCCTTAACATCCACAGGGAGGGACTGTAGGATGACTCAAGCAAAACTTCTAATAACAGATCCACTAGTAGCAGTCCTTGAAGAAGCCTTTTCAATGTCATAGCTGTATTTAATGGACTGTCTTACAACTTATGTTGCTTGTCCAAGCATAGAAATCTTGTTGCTTTGTGGCAGAAGCCTCAAAGTTAGCTTCCTTTCATTTGACTGACAAACCAGATTGCCGAAACCCATATGATCAAGACCATACAGCTGACACAGTTTAGTTTCTTGAACAGTTCTGACTGACATTGCAGTACAGTGGGGATTGGGGAATTCATTGATCAAAATTAACTACATCCACCTATTTAAATTCCATAAAATTCACAGAAGGTACTTTGTCATTTGAGTCTAGTAATTTAAGGTCCTAAAGGCAAGGGTAGCAGAGGTCTAAATCTTCTGACCATACCTGTCCATGGCTCTACTGTCTCTGTAGGATGGCAAAACATTAGTCGTTAGTAGAAGCTTGATAGGTGTAACAGTGGAAACAGAAAAAAAAAGGATCTGCTAAAAGGTTTATATACAGTAATGTTAAGTCTTTGGGTACTTAACCTCTCAGGCTTCTTTGAAGCTGAAGGCTGGGAATCTGAAGTATTAGATGTGGATACAAAAGCATTTAGGGAGGCCTCCGAGACTCTGGAACAGGAGAAGGAGTAGGAGCCCCTACCTCTAGAAAAGTATAGTATATTTTTTGCACGTTAATCACCTGTTTGGATTCCCAAGCAAAATGTTACATCATTTTAGTTATAGTTTTCCAGAACAGAAATTTCCTCAATAAGAGAGTCAAGGGATAAGGTGTTCTCATTATCAGAGGTAAGCTGTCCATCAGAATGGATTTGTGACAAACATATATTTCAATGTTTAGTTTTAAAACATAGTGTTGCAATACAACCTGAATCCTGTAGAGGCAATACAGCTTGAGAAACAGTGTTGCAATACAATTTGAATCCTGTAGAGGAAATTAATTGTGGTCATGTGGTGGTGCCTGGCTTTTAAAAGGAAGTAATGTCAATGTTTTATGTAATCTGATGAAGTCAAGTGTATCTACTGACAAAATCGCTCGTTAAAAGAGTATTTTTCTTCATATTTGTGGCGTTTTTTCTTATTTTCATTCAAGTTTAGTTTATTTCTTAGTTATTGGTTTGCTCTAACAAAGGATGTGTGGAATGCTGTTAGGTACTTCTGAAATGATCACCCTTGGTTCCCCTTTCTCAACTGTATTGGTATGAACAGTCGCATTGGACGTACGAGAGTCATATACTATACTGGCTACCTGTGGGGTCATGGTATGGTAGTGGGTGTCTGTGAGACAGTCAGATGCACCATGGATTCTTGCGGCCTCTCAATGGGTGCATCCAAAATTAGACTGGGCAGCAGAAGATTCAGGCTTAATTTTCTAGAACTTCTTTTTAGGTGCAAGCTGGGCATTCAAGGCTGTAGGTTATGCCATTCTGGCTTGCAAAAGGCACTTAGACATTAGGTTTCTATGCTGAGTATGGAGGGTTTCTGGAAAAAAATTATTAGCAGATCTGACAGTTTCTGTAATCAAGTTCAGACCCTAGATGAATAAACACTGGGAATGGAAGTCCTTATAGGTTATCTACATGCCACCAACACACTTCCCTCTTTTAGCTAACAATAACAAGAAAGTTCTCTAATGGGGTATTATCTTAATACGTGTAGGCAATGATAGCAACCAGCAACAAAGCTGTGAACAGACCAGCTGGAGCAGAGAACCTGCTTTTGGACAGTTGGCAAAATAGTCTGGGAATCTTGCACTCCTATGAACATAGGATCATAGAATCATAGCAAGTTATTAGGCTACTGGGCCTGAGGCCTTTACAAGCCTAGATAAGAATTTAGCCCATGTTCAACAAGTCAGCACCCGATGCCCCTGTCCAGCAGGGATGCAGGTGGAATCCTAGGAGTATATGTTCTGTTCCCCACTCAGTTATCCAGGTTTCGCTTAAAAAGGGTTACTGAGGAGGTAGTGTGCTTGATGTAGAGTGGAAGCCTATTCCACAGAAGGGGGAGTCTCTGGGACACAAATCTTTCCCCCCAACAAGACCTATTGATGTCACAGACCAGGTTGAGGCCATGCACATGGGTTACTCGAGTGGAACTTGACTTGCAGATATGCAGCAGTCACATCAAGGTGGGGTCTGAGACTGCTTTGTATGTCAGACAGAGGTCAACGCTGAGGAGTCTGTTGCAGAATGAGTAGAGGGACAGGGCCTTTAACCTATCTGTGTAGGGTAGATGTTTGAGGTCCTGGATTCTTCTGGTGAGGAAACTCTGTGGTGTCTCCAGCTGCTGCATGTGCTTTGTGAGGTACATGATGAAAGGGGCACTGTACTCAATAAGGGGTCTTATAAGGGAAGAAAACAGGGATGTTATGACCACCATGTCCCTGGATTAGATAGAATTACTAATCAGGTGGGCCATGTAGAAAGCTTTCCATACAACGGAGGCAATATGGTGGTCAAACGTTAGTTTGCTATCAACCAGGGTGCCCAAGTCCCGCACGACTGACTGCATGCTTAGGACCTTGTTATTAATGTGATAATTTGTGGGGACGTCACTCTTCCCCAAATGGGATGATGATGATGCATTTTTTGGCATTCAGTTTGAAGCCATGTTTCTGGCACCAGTCATTTGTTTGGGTGAGACCCTCTTGGAAGATGTCCACATCACCAGGGGAATTGATGACAGCACCCAGCTTGGAGTCATCTGCAAACTTGGTCAGCCATAACCCACTGGTTTTGGCCTGCACCTCATAAAAGTATATCCCAAACAACAAAGGCCCCAAGACCGATCCCTGGGGTACAATGCTCATTATGGGTCGGCTGCTTGAGGTAGCTTCCCCTATTTTCAGTAGGTGTATTCCTACGCACACTCAGAAACTATGGACTTTCAAACAAAATAGACTACTTCAGGAAATAGGACTTGGGATAAAAGTACAAGCTAGAACAAAAATCCCAGTCTTATGAATATGCTTAGAAACTAAAGGGGTAAGATATAACTATCATGGAAACAGTGCTTAATTTATAAGAGGGAAACTGCAGAGGATAATCCCAAATATACTCAATGATTAAAATGGCATCACTAAACAAATGTTCTAAATGGTAGTCTGATCTGAAAGCAGCACTCACCACTTCATTTTATAATCTACCACATGAAGAACAGTGTCTGTGTAAGCCAATACTAGACCAGCAGTGGCAAAAGGGGATAAGAACTGCTTATAAAAACTTGCAAGATCAGACACTCACTTTGTCAGTAAACCCCTATGAAGTACTTACGTTACATAGGCAAAGACGCTGGCAATCAAACTACAGACTGTTTATTACAATTTAGCGCTTTTGTCAGGCATTCGCCACAAGACTTCTTCAAGAAGTCTTGTGGCAAATGCCTGACAAAAGCGCTAAATTGTAATAAACAGTCTGTGGTTTGATTGCCAGCGTCTTTGCCTATTACTTATTGGTGTATCTCTACTGCTGTTACTTATGTTACATGTGAGTTTCCCAAAGAATACCATCATATCACCTAGACTACTTGCACATCTGTTGCTTTGGAAGACAAAAGGGATATGCTAAAGTGTGATAAACACAAAGCAGAAGGGATGAAAGGTGTGAGTCTTAAAGAAAGGGAACTGAAAGAAAAATAGTTCTGATAATGTTTATAGCAGATAAGTTACAAGCGAAGTATGTTATGGTAGACAAAGAATAAGTGAATATATGGAAAACTATGGAAGCTGGATTAAACATGGTACATGACAAATGGGTGGGGATGAATTATGACAAAAGATATGACAAGGCAAGGGAGTGCTGACACTGGAGGATGGGCATGAAACAAGGCAAGAAGGAGACATAGAGGACATGGCACTGTTTCTACTGGTTTCTAGTACCACGACGGGAATGCTCTTGATTCCTGTGTCAGAGTATAATTACTGTTCATGAAATTAGTATTGTTTCAAGCTTTTATTCTAGCTAAAAGTGATATTCACAGCACCCGCAATCTACTCCGAAATGACTCCCTCTGCAAGTCATACTGAGTTGCATGTATTGGTATCATATCTAAGTACGACAGTAGATTCTTTTTTAATGGACTCATTGCTCCTACTACTATTGGAACTGTCAAAGTATCTATCTTTCTTCCACATTGTTCTCGTTTCTGCCTGCAAATCCTGATATATTACGACTCTGTCTCTCTCTGTATGTAAGACATTGTAATCACTAGGTGTAGCAATTTCAATGACCAATGTTATTTTTGTCTTTTTTCATGGACAACTCCATCTGGTTTTACTGCATCTGTTTTTTGAACTATTGATAATGGGTGATCCCATGTGATGTACACTTCTTCATTCTCTGTAATGTTTTGTGGCTGATGTTTCCAATGCTTCTCAGCTACTTCTATACTGTAGTGTTTGCACAATACCCAGTGCAGCAGTTCTGGTGTACAGGGGCCTCTGCCATGAGTGTATCACACCCAGTAAAAAGATGTGAGACTGCTTCCAATTCTTTTTACAGAACCTGCATGTAAGTGTTTCTCAGATGTTCAATGGACTTTGTAAACCAATGTATACATAGTCCACTATCCTGGGCTGCAGTTATTAACCTTTCATTGAGGTTGTTCCAGAAGATCTCTGTACTTGCCACCATATTTATGGCTTTTCCAAATTTCTTGCCTTCTCATCTGATCCTTCTCCTTCTATTCTTTATTTTTTGGCACATTCAGTTGTTTGATGTTTGTCTACTTCTGGTTTGATTTCCATTCCTGCTCTTGACACCGGAAGGCTTCTGCTAAACTAAGCAGACAGGTCATCATTTTCGACTTCCTCAAGTTTTAAAATTTTCACTATGTTTGGATTTGATGAGGTCACCAGATATGTATGCAGTCCCATGACTGCAGACCACTACATGTAATCAATTTCATCGAAGTCTATACCTCCATCCCATCAGACAGAGGAATATATAATCTTGGTATACACAGATTTTTGTATATCATTTGATAAGCAAGAAGCATTTTTCTTGTTTTCCTGTACAACTGATCCAATATCTTTTCAGGCAGTCAGTCACACCAAAACTGTAAGTTAGAAGAGGAAGAGCAAATTACTTTATAGCTTGGACTTTATACCTAGATGTCATCTGTTTTCAATGTTAGTTTTAGTCTTCTGAAGAATTTCTTACCAAATTTTATTCGCATTTGTTCATGTTTTATTTGCTGATCTTTCATTAGTTCCTAAATATTTATACACATCCTCTTGCTCAAGCTCCTTTGTATCACATTCCTGTCCCCGATTGATATTTTCTTGGTCCTGCAACCTTCCTGCATTAAATGTTGCTTTTGCACATTTATCACGACCTAACAACATTCTTATATCATCAGAGAAAGTTTTAACCACTTGCAGTTGTGTATTCAACTCCTTAACTGATGAACTATACAATTTTAATTCATCCACAAAAAGCAAATGCAAAGCTGTTTTATGGGAGCCAAACTGCAACCATGAATTAATCTGTTAAGTAAACAATGCAATGGGTTAAGGGCAAGACAAAACAGCAATGGTGGAAAAAGAATCACCCTGGAATACCCCCACGCTGAATTTTTATCCCTGACATAATAATTTGCCCTTTGCCATTGCTTAGCTGCAGAGTGGTTTCCCGCTGTTTCACGATCACTGCAATGTAACTGATCAATGTAGGATGTATCTTATACATCTGTAAGCGCTCCATTATCCATGAATGTGGGATGCTGTCAAATGCTTTTCTGTAATAGATCCATGCCATATTTAAATTCTTCCCCTTTTTACAATTCTCTATTATGGCTTATTTAGCAACAAATGATTATTTGCTCCACATGACTTTAATTTGTTGCCCTTTTGTTCTATAACTGAGGTTTTTTTAATAACTATAAACTCTGAATGCATCAGTTCCAGTACATAGTTTATATATCTTTGGGAGGAAAGTTAGTGGTCTATAGTTTTTAGGATGACTTACAGGTTCACTCTTAAGGAAGAGTATCAGTTTTCCTGTTGTTAACCAGGTTGGTGTCTGTTCAGGATGCGCATGTAAGTAATTCTTTCTCAGGGCTAAATCGTTGTGTAAAGATGTTAATAATTTTAGCCAAAAGTTAGGCTCTGCATTAGGGCAAGGAGTTTTCAAATTAGGAGCTTTTCTTAATTTTGATTCATTTTCTCTGGCCGTTGCTTCTTCCCATTTCATATCCACTACATTCAAACTTCTTTCTGTTTCTTTTAAGTTTTCTCTCTAGTCAGCATCTTTGTTATTCTCCAGAGGGTCTTCATGAATATTTCTCTAAATTGTGTCTATTTCTTCTTTTTTTGGTGATGTTTCTCTTCCCTTTGCTTTTTTTCCCAGTTCTCTATAAAACGTTTTTGGGTCATCAGTAAGTTGCTTATTTTGTACTTTTGCTTTTACATTTATCTGCATTACCTTCTATGTGTTTCTGCCTGCACTGATACCTTTAGTTTAGTATTTGCAACAGTGTATGATTGATCCTGGTCTATTCTAATACTCTGTTGCTTTTACCATGTCTATCTTTCTAAGTAATTTTGTTTACCTGTTGTTCCCTTTTCTCTATTCTTTTAACAGTGACACTTCTTTTCTTAATTGTTTTATAGTTTTCTCTACCCAATATGTCTATGATGGCATTTTATTTCTTCTCTAAATACCTTACTGCTCTATGTTTTTGTGTTAAGGCTTTAACTGTCATTAATTTAGCTGCATAGTAATATATTCTATTATAGCAATAACCCACGCCTGGGTGTGGGTAATGCTAGATTTACCCACGATTGGTGTGGTTTGGTCACAAGGGTGAAGCCCGAGTGGCCAAACAAAGCCAACCGTGGGTAAATCCAGCATTACCCACACCCAGAAGTGGGTTATTGCTATTATACAATGACATTATTTAAGAAAAAAAATAATTACTTTTCTTAAATAATGGAATTGTATAATGCCTCCTTGCTGCCCTTCCGCATCTGTCTGGTATTCTGCGGAAGTTCTGACGTACTGCGTATGCGTATGCCTACGCAGTACATCAGAGCTGTGGGCAAAAGCAACGGAGAAAGCAAGATCTCCGTTGTTTTTCTTCAAAACTGTCTCGCTATGTTAAATGGGTTTAACATAGCGAGACAGCTTTAAAAAAAGCAACAGAGAATCTCCGTTGCTTTTTTTAAAGCTGTCTTGCTATGTTAAACCCATTTAACATAGCGAGACAGTTTTGAAAAAAGCAACGGAGAAAGCAAGATCTCCGTTGCTTTTTACAAACTGTCTCGCTATGTTAAACTCGTTTAACATAGCGAGACAGTGTGAAGCAACGGAGATCTTGCATTCTCCGTTGCCGTAAAAAAAGAGTTATAGTAATGGAAAAAGTCCGAGCGACCGGATCTTTTTCCATTACTATAACTCTGATTTACAATGTGCATGCTGACCAATCAGCGTGCACGTTTTTGAATATTAATGGGGGGGGTCGTTGTATAATTACTTTTATTACATCACATGACTTTCTGTTAGTCTTGGTTACTGTGTTCATCTGATTTATCAGACTTCTAACATTTTGGGTCTTATTTGTGTTTCTATAATCTATTTCTTTCATCACTCTTAATATGTTTATCCATCTCTACTAAATCAACAAACTCTTCCCTGGATCATTTTCTTCTAAACTGAGAGTACATTATTTGCTCTCTCTTTCTTGTGGACATTCTACAGAATGTTCCAAAACATCTTCCTGTGACATACTCTCTTCAGCAGCATCCTGCGTCATCTGCTGCTCCTGCACCAGAGTTGCCACTGTTTCCTGTTTCTTCCTTTGCTGTTCATCTCCAAATGAACCTTTATACCATTTTCCTACTGAAGGCTCCACAGCATCATCATGTGGATCATGTCATCAGATGCACCCCATTCCTCCTGTTTCTCCTTAGTTTGGGGACTCGTTGTTCCATCATGCTGTAACATTACCTGTGTTGAATTTTCTACACTAAATCCTTCACTTCGCAAGTTAAAGTTATGTAATTACCATAATTATAGAGCTGTATTGCCTGTTTCTGTCCTTCTCAACCGATGGGCCTTGGATCTGACCTCGGATCCAACTTTGAATGCTTTTTCATACTTTAGTATCTGTAACTCAGGCTTTCCCTTACCCATAATCCTCTCCTGCCCCTAACATTACCACAGATCGAGTTTTTTGCAGAATCCTTTCAAAAAAATGACATTACATAAATTATAAATATGCTCTACTAGAAGCTAACAGGACAGGGCGAAGGAAAAAAATCTGCAATGGGGCTGCAAGAGTATGTAATGCTGTACCAATGACAGGCATTGCAGTCATATTAGAAGCCAAAAGAAGAACACTTTCCATGAGATGGAAAAGGGAGACTGAGGGAGGTAAACTGTGGAAGGACAGAAACGGATAACACAAATCTATTGTTATGGCAAATACATAACTTTCAAATCTAATGTTACCTTTTCCATCCATTCTTCACCCGATGGGACAAAGTGCCCAGCTACTTAGTTCTACAGGTGGTCTCATGTAAGGATGTTCCACAGGACAGCTGAACCAAAAGCTGCCCTTTCTCTGGACAGCAAATCCAATCCATAACGGGAAATGAAGGTATGAACATGAGACTAGGTGGCAACAGCACAAATATCATCAACTGAAGCCCTAGAAAAGAAAGCTGAAGAAGCAGATACAGATATTGCTGAGTGTGCTTTTGGTGGTTGTGGCAGAGTCAAGCCTTTTGATTATAAACATGGGAGATACAGCCACCTAGCTATGGTAGCCTTTGACACGCCTTGACCCATCTTGGTTTTAGAACATGAAACAAGCAAGTGATCTGATTTCCTAAAAGGTTTGGTTCAATGAAAGTAGAAGTGTAATTGTCTGTGTACATCCAACAAATGGAGTGTGTATTCTCCTTTACTTGAAAAAATTGGAAAGAAGATTGAAAGATTAATACTTTGATTGTGTGTAGACTGTGAAGCTACTTTAGGCAAAAATGAAAGATTGGTTTATAAAGTAACCCTGTACTTCTGCAAAATAATGTAGGGGAGTTGGTATGAAAGAGCTTGTAGCTCTAACACCCTTCTGGCTGAAGTAATGGCCACCAGGAAAAGGGTTTTCCAAGTCAAAAATTTTAGGTCCACCTTGGCAGAAAGTTCAAAAGGAGCTTGGGTCAACGCTTGCAGCAAAACAGTCAAGACTCGAGCAGGAGTAGGGTCCATATGTGGAAGTCTAAGATAAAAGGTACCTCTGATTAAGGCTATGCACAATTTGAGTGAGGCTAATAAAGTGTGATTCGCCCCACATAGAACTTTGAAATGGCTATCAACTAGACCTTAACAGTAGAATAACTAACTCCGTTATGGAAAATGGAGGCAAGGAAATCTAATACTGTTCTTATAGCAGCAGAAAAAAAGATCTAGCTTTCTCTACAAAGCCCAGATAGAAAACGTTCTCCTGTTCACTTTAGTAAACTTTCCTAGTGGATGGTTTCTGCAAAGAGGTAAGGATGTGGACCGCTTGAGATGAAAGGCTGGACTGACCAGCCATCACTGAAAATGGAGAAACTATGTGGTTATCAATAGAGCTCAAATATCTAGATGAAGCATTCCGGAGACAGACGGTCTGGATTTGGATCCAGCACCCAAGAGGGGTGTACTAGATGAGGCCAGAGGCAAAGGAAACCATACCGTTGAGCCCAAAAAGCACCAATGAAGATGATCTCGACTTTTTCACCATAATGGCTTCTGTAAAAATTTTGGAATTTGGGGAGTTGGTGGAAAGGCATACAGAAGACCAAAGGGCCAACAGTCAATCAGAGCATCTCTCAAGGACTTTCCCCTTCGGGAGGATCGGAGCAAAGAACCTGCTGTATTTGGAATTGATGGGAAAAATGAAAAGATTGCAGCATAGTTGGTCCCATCAATAAAAGATTTGTGTTAGCACTTTTGGGTTGACAGATACTCCTCAGGTAGCAGAATAGATCTGCTTAACCTGTCCGCTGGAATGTTGGTCTTCCCCAAACTGTGCATTGCCATCAGAAAACAGTTTGAAGATATCGCCCACTGTCACACTCTCATTGCTTAATGACACAAAGGGAAGGCATGCATTCCCACTTGTTTATTGGTGTACTAGACTACTGACAGGTTGTCGGTCATGATAGAAATCACCCCTAGATGAAGGACCTCTTGAAAAGCCAGCAGCATTAGGAGGACTGCTCTCATCTCTAAGACACTGATGTAAAGATTGTCTTCTGATGGGGACCACATGCCCAGATTAGCAGACACCTGGTACTAGCAGCAAGGAACCAGTCAGAACCCTTGCAGCCAGAGATGATCTGCAACTACTGTCAAGCATTTAGTGAATACCCAGGGGATGTGGTGAGACCAAAGGTCAGGGCTCTGAATGGGAAATGACTGGATCCCAGCCAGAAGCAAAGGAACATGCTAGAGCATATGTCCATTTTGATGTTGTGGTACACATCCTAAAGGACTATCGAGCACATGCAGTGGTCTTTCCTCAGTAGAGGGAGGATAGACTGTACCATGATCATCTGGAACTTTCTGTGTTTGACAAACTGTTTCAAGTGGCTGAGGTCCAAAATTGTCCTTAGGTCCCTGGGTTTTTTTTTTTTTTGCTCTAAAAAGAATCTGAAATTTGTTCCAAACCCTTGCTGGTCAGAAGGGACCTTCTGCATGACTCGCTTGTCTACCAGCTGTTTTAATTCTAATGCTGTTGCCTTTCTTTGAGAGGGTAGTACACTGTGGAATTTCTTTCTTAGAGGGGTGGACACAGAAGGGGAATGAAACAGCATCTGGTAATTACTGCTGCACCCAGATATATTTGGTGATGTATGTCCAGGGTTCAAAGTGCAGAGACAAGTGACCCTGACTGCTTCTAGTATGCAGCAGTTGGGCAACCGTTCAGGGGCACTGGAAGGTCATATCACAGAAGGGACCCCATAAGCATTGATTCCACATGCCTCCTCTGCCACTAGTGTGATTTTCACATTTAGAATACCCCCTCCCCATCTCGGGGGCTCCAACTCCAGAGGAATTCTGGGAAAAACATAAGATTTTCTAAATCACAATTTCTTACCTCCTTCTGGTTTCTAGAGAAGGTTCTTTGGGGGATTAGAAAACTGTATGCCTAAGGCAGAAAGAGTTTTCCCATCCTGTTTACTCCTGCAGAATGTGTCTTTGACCTGGGGCCAAACAAAGTGGACCCATCAAGTGGAACATTGAAAAATGACATCTAAAATGGCTCCACTACATCACATAAAAACATCCAAACATCCCTTCTTATTGTAATGCCTGCTCCTGTGGCTTTCAAAAGATCTTCCATTGCACTGGATATAAGATGCGTGTAGGCGTTTGACAGGGATTGAAGGGTGGCCAGTTGAGAATCCATGTTTTTCTTGTTTTATTTTTGTCTTTTGCAGACATGGACCCAGAAAGAGACTTGGTGAGGTCTTTGGTCAAGTCTCTTAGGAACCTAGTCACGTGTGCCAAACAGTTCAGTGACTTTAGTGCAAAGGTAGATGAACAATAAGAATGCTTCACAAATCTGTCCAAAGCCATGGAATCTTGATTAGGGAGATGGAAAGAGAAGCTTTCTTCTATGGGCTCCTTCTTAGTGGCTGCCATTACTACTATAGTGTCCACTGCCAAGCCTTTGGTCCAATGAGAACAGTCTTTGGGGGCCAGAAGGTATCTGTTTAGTTTCCTGAGGATTGGTTCAGTAATGTTCAGTTCTTTCCAGGCTCTGTGAGAGATTAAATCCACCATCTCATCCATCGGAGGAACCACCACTCATGGACTACCTGAGTTGGAACCAAAAGCCTCAAGAAACCCAAATTCCTATAACCACAAACCTGTAATGTGGTACAAAATTTCCAGTAACCAAAACTGTACCTTAGTGACCACAATCAGACAAATACTTCAAGGTGCAACAGTAACAATCAATAGTTTTAAATAGTTTATTGGTTAAGAGCTTTCAGCTCAAACTGAGACTTCATCAGAACTGAAACTGTGAAGCAAATACCACTTTTAAAACCTAAACACCAAGAGGATTGGTAGAGCAACTTATATCACTTCCTTTCCCTTAAGAGAGACCAAACCAATGTCAAAATGCTTGAATAATTGTTAAAAAATTACACTTTTAAAAGTCAGCAACTTACAACCAACAGCAACAGTGCATCTCAACAAAAGCATATAATATCTTGTAACTATAAATACATAAAATATCAATATCTTAATAAGTAGTGATAAAAATACTTCTAATAAAAATACAAAAATATTTTAAATATTTATAAACATTTATAAATTCCTCTAGGTATTAGGGAGACCTCTTCATTTAATCCTGGAGGAACATGGGGAAACCATGCTGGAATAAAGGCAGCTGCTTCGCCAGTTAATGTTAAAGGCATGCAACCCCACCCCAGGATTAAATGAAGCGGTCTCCCTAGTACCTGTATTAAAATTAAGGTTAATGAAACTTCAGCGAGTTTTTCTATTAATTCATTGTCAGTTAATTTCAATGAATGCTTTATAAAGTTTACATATGTTTTTACACCTATTCAAGCATTTTGACATTTGTTTGGTTTTTCTTAAGGGAAAGTAAGTGATGCAATTTGATCTACCAATCCACTTGGTGTTTAGGTTTTAAAAGTGGCAATTGCTTTACAGTTTTATTTCTAATGATATCTCTGTTTGAGATGAAAGCGCTTAACCAATAAACTATTTCAAACTATTGATTGCTACTGGTGTGCCTTGGAGTGTTTGTCCAATTGCGGTTGCTGAGATACAGTTTTTGTTAAACATGGATTCCTCCTGGGAAGGGGATTCAGAAGACCAAACTCCTTTCTGTCTCAGTAATTCAAGGATCTCCCTGAATGAGATGTCATCGAGGGGTGATCGGGGTGCCTTTGTCTTCATGGAAATCTATGTCTTCTGTCAAGGACTTCTGGAGGGAGTCAATGTGTCCCCTCTTACACATATGCTTCTGAGTAGCCTCTGTAGGGGAATACTCCTGGGAGAATTTGGAAGCTTGGGCAAAATCCTAAATGAGAACTGTCTCAAGGTTAGTGTGAAATGGCAGTTCTGATAGGATCAACTGTGCAGGATCAGGACCCAGGGTTGTCAGTTGCAGAGCAGGTGAAGCCCAGAAGAGTAAACATGTCTGTTCTGCAGCCTTGGAGAGACTTTCTCCACTGGCTCGAAGTCAGATGTAGCGGAAGAACCCAAGACCACTTCAGTAGGAGCCAAAGGTCCACATAAGCATGACTAAGAGCACCACCATAGCTCTGTTCCGAAACTGAAGCCGAAGCTGAGACTGAGCTAACACAGAGGCACCAAGAGGAAGGGATGGTGCCAACAGCTTTGGAGTCAATCCCTTACCCCCAGACTCAACACCAAAGCTTCAGCTCTGAAATCTTTCTGGCTCCTAAGAAATGACAGCTGGTTGGGTCTGACATGATGCTGGAGTCAAGGAAAACCACAAACTTGGATCTGACATGGACAATCTGGAACAGCTCAGCTCTAATAATCCTGAACCCAGAGGTTGGATTGGGATAGGAGCAGCCATAGGTAAGGGAGGGGGTCCAAAGCTCATGGGTCTGTTTGGAAATGGAGGTAGGAGAACTCCTAACTGAATTTGGGTGCTGAGGAATGTTTTCATCATTCTATCTACATCAGCTTTTGTCAACCTTCTGGCAGACTTGATGGGCCACAATGATGGCAATATGGAAGGTGGTCTCAAGAAAGTCTGTAATGGTCTCAACTGCAGGAAAGGCGAACAGAACCTGGGAGTGACAGGATCTGAGGAAAACCTTAGCTTGGAAAGGAAGGAGCTTGCGAGCAACCCAGAATTGGATCCGAGAGGGCAGTCGGATCCAAAGGTTTGGAAGATTTTGCTGCCAGAACTGAAGACAAACTGGACAATGGAAAATGTTCAGGGATCACTTCCTCATCTCTTTGACCTTGTTTTTGGGCCTATCACTCTTGTCCCCCATGTGTTTTTCCAAGGACGTCTTACTCAAGGGGGAAGCTCCAGATTCAGATTTTAAAGATTCAGAGGGGATAGAACCCTTAAGTACCAGATTAGTTCAGCTCTCAATCACAGCTTGATGCCCAAAAGCTATGCAAATCGAGCAATCTTCATCCAAGTGAGCTTCACACAAGCAGTACACACATTTAGAGTGACAGTCAGAGTTAGGCATCTTATAGCTACAAACCATACACTTTTTGACTCCTGTATGCCTTTCTGACATAGTCCTGAAAAGAAAAGCAAAGAAAAACACTACCAGCAATGGTAGTTAAATAATACATCCAGAAAACAGAGAAAAAAAGATGTAAGCTAGGGATAAATCACCAACAATGGCACCAAAGAATACTAAACAAAATTAATAAAACAAGAAGGCCTACACAAGACAGAGACAGTTGCATTTTTTTAAATGACAGAAACAAGGGAAAGGGATGGCACCATCAAAGGAAGAAAGAGGTTTATTACCAAAGGAAATAGTATTAGAAAAAAAGTATTCTAATAGTTTAACTATCAAAAATTGCACTAGTCTCAACCACAAATCACATCCAAACTCTTAAGAGCAGCAAACAAGATCTAAGGTAATGTTGCAGACAGAAGGGGGTTATGGGTAAGGGGAGGAGCCTGAGCTATGGATCCTAAAGTCTGAATAAACAGCTCAAGTCAGAGGTTTGATCCAAGACCCATCAGTTGAAGAATGGATGGAAAAGACATTAGATTCCATAATTTCAGTTTATATATCTTTAACTTCTCCATTTTTATCCTCTTTTCTACTCCCCCCTTTTTTTTTCTTACATTTTTGTATCGTGAAATTTTCCATATCCAGGTGCCTTTGCCGTTATTTATTTTCAAATATCTTTGGTGCAACTTGTTTTTTTTTTTTTTGTATTGATTAGTTTTGCTTTCTCCTTTGCATAAATATTGCACCATATCAAACCTCTTCTTTATTCCCATGTCCACATTTCTTCTAAATAAGTTTTCCACTCTCCCTATTTCTCCTTAATTTGGGGACTCATTGTTCCATCATGCTGTGGCATAACCTGTGTTAGACTTTCTATACTAAATCTTTCACTTTGCAGGTACTCCATAACTTCAGCTTCTATTTGTTTTACTTCTACTTTACTAATCCTCTGTTCTATGTTCCCCCTTTGTTTTCTTACTTTTTGTATTGTGAATTTTTTCATATCTGGGTGCATTTGCCTGTATTTCTCTTCAAATATGAGAATAGGACTGTCATACCAGCAGTCTCTACTGAATGGATAAACTGATTACAACTGAATCTATTTTTCTTTGCTAACTTGATATGCTTACTTCCTCATGTATATAAGTCATGATGTAGTTTAATGTTTACAGACTAATTTATTTATTTCCTAAACCTATGTTGAGGCTTAAAAGGGAGCAAAATGAAGCTATGAATGTGTTACTATACACTGGGAGTATATAGTCATGTTGATATATACAAATTAGACTCTCAGAATACTGAGGTTATTAGTTTGGTAGTACAATTGATATAAGTGGGTTAGAAGGTTTCAGAAATTGAGAGTGAATTAACCAGGGCTGGCGCAGGAGCATTATTACCATGTATCTGCCAGATGAGTTTTTTGCATGTGTTTAAACTTTGTTAAGGAGGAGTGGGATACTATATCGTTGGGCAGGGTGTTCCATTTTTTAGATATGAAGTTGGAGAAGAGAGAATCTTCAGCTGTGTTGTTGGCTTTAGTTACTTGTAATAGTAATCTGTTATTAGAGCAGTGTTACTACAGAATTTCAGAGAACATTACAAATACAGCTTCAAATCAGTCATATCCACCTTAACCAAATTATTATTACATAAGTATTTAATTATATATTTAAATTATTATTGTAAATCAAAGTGAAAGATGTTATTTTACTATATGTACTAAATAATGTTTTTGTTATTTGTCAAAACAACTACAATGGCAAATTATAGTTGGGAGGGGGATTAAGAGAAGGGTGTCAGCCACCCCCAAGAAAATAATTAATGGAAAAATACGGTTTGCCAGTAAATGCTCTGAAGCATGTGTATTTCATTCTAAAAGTTATACAGCTAGTGTGACAGTCCTATTCTCAAAATATTTTAGGTGTGTGTTGGTGTATATATTTTAAAATTATGCAGAAAAGGACCCACTTACCTGTGTAACAAACAAACAAACAAATAAATCAATGGGGAGGGACAAGAGACATTATTAGCATGAAGCATGTTATGAAGACATTCTACTAGTTCAAGAAAAAAAGAAATAGTTGAGAGTTAACAAAATAGTGGTAAAGCAAAAGAAAAAGTAATACAAATTATTGCAAAATTGTTTGCGATCAGAAGGGAGTGAAGAAATGCCAAAAAGATAATAAAGATTAGGGTGTATCCAGAGTACATGTATTCATATTTGACCCCTAATGTGCAGGTCCAACAATTCATCAACTTAGTTAACTCAAACATACTGGATAAGATAGTTCACAAGCCTACTATGGATGCAAACATACTGGACCTGGTATTCACCAACATGGAAAAACATGAAGCTGTCTCCTTCAAAATAAAAATAAAACCTATGACCCAACTGACTCCATAGTAGGTAGGAACTATTCTAAGTCAAATTTCCTATTATTAAGTATTAATCCAGCAAATTTTTAAGCCCTAACAAATCCTGAAAACACAGCTGTCTAAGTGGAGTTGTTCAGAGAAACTCTATACAATCATGTTAATAGAAGCATTGAGGTAAATGCTCACCAGGCACACGCTCAGAACAAACTCAAAAAACAAACCACCCTGGTGGAATCCTAACATAAATAGGCTGTACAACGAAAGGAAGAAAATCATGGCTGTACAACGAAAGGAAGAAAATCATGGCAAAAGTTATGAAATGCAATGCCCAACAGGATAAAAATTCCCTTATCAATCTTAAAAAAACAACTCGGGGTGCAAATCAAGTCTGCCAAAGCCAAGCTTGAGGTAAGAATAGCCTCCCAAGCTAAGGACAACCATAAGAACTTCTTTATCTATGTCCATAATGTCAAAATCAGTGCAAAACAATGTGCAGAACTAATTGCAAATGGAGTCACCTAATTGAAGTCAGAAGATATAGCAAATCTACTGGCAGACAAATTCAGCTCCAGCTTTAAACCCCTCTCTCACCCCAAAGAAATATCATCAAACACAACCCCACATACACAACTACCACTAGGGAGTAGGTCTTAAATACACTCTCTAAGGCCAAGAACACCACACTGATGGGCCCCGATAATATCCAAGGATGCCTCCTAAATAGCATGAAACACAGCCTATCATGACCACTGAATTCTCTTTTCAACCATAGCCTCAGACTTCATGCCACACAAACGGGGAACCGTAGCAGTCATCCCTCTGCAGAACGGCAAACCACTTATGGATCTCAGAAAAGTACAGTTTTGTACCTACCATAAATGTAGATGTTCGAAGATCCACATTGCTGCAGTCCTAACACTTGGGTAGTCCGCTGTCCCCCGGTCGGCCCGAATATCAGAGTATAAGGCTGACGTCGGTCAAGGCGCATTTGACTGACATCAGAACGTCAGGGTACAAATGCGCATGACCGACGTCATATCCTCAGTCTTTTCTTGCCCCAGATGTCAGAAGACCCTAAAAAGAAAGGTCAAAACCCATAGACAACAACTAAACAACCAACCAGCCTAACACCAAAAATATGTACAATATATACAATATATACAATTATACAATTATAATTATACCTCAGATGGATAACCCAACCCACACAACCACCTCAAACTACAGAAGGGAAGGAGGGAGGGTAAATTGGACTGCAGCAATGTGGATCTTCGAACATCTACATTTATGGTAGGTACAAAACTGTACTATGTTCTTCATCTCACATTGCTGCAGTCCTAACACTTGGGTAGAATCCCAAAGCAGAGGTAAGGGAGGATGGCTAAACTATAATGAAGCAGGAGCTGCCAAAATGCCCTGCAACACAGCAGTGGCAAAACCAGCCCTGGATTTAGAGTACAGTGGAAGGTGGTAATGCCTAGAGAAGGTATGCACTGAACTCCAAGTGGCTGCCTCCAAAATATCCTTAGTAGCCACCCCCTCAAAAGCTGTTGAAGTGGCAGTAGCCCTAGTGGAATGAGGCCTAATCCCAGCTGGAATCTCTTTGCCATGATGGGAATAACAGAAAGCAATGCAAAATCCAATCCACTTAGAAATAGTTTGTTTTGACACGGGCTTGCCCTGAGAGCACAAAGCAAAAGAAACTAATAACTGCTGAGATTGTCTGAACCCTTTAGTTCTGTCCAAATAATATCGCAACTGCCTGTGTACATCTAAAGTGTGCAAAATCTTTTCCCCTTTAGTTTGGGGATTTGCATAAAAAGTAGGCAAATGAATAGTTTGGTTTAAAGCCACACTAGAAACCACTTTAGGCATAAAGGAAGGATTAGTACGTAAAGATACCCTATCCTTATGGAAAATTAAGAAAGGCTCAACTGCCATAAGGGCCTGCAATTCAGAAACCCTTCTTGCAGAGGTAATGGCCAACAAAAACGCAGTCTTCCATGACAAATATTTCAACTCAGCAGTAGCTGCAGGCTCAAAAGGTTGTAGAGTGAGTTTCTCCAACACAAAATTGAGATCCCAAGCAGGAGTAGGAGCCCTTCATGGGGGTCTTATATTCTTTGCCCCTCTAAGAAATTGCTTGAACAAAGGATGAGAAAACAATGGTGGGTCACAGTCGTAGTGAGCTGAAATTGCTGCAGCATGAATCTTAATAGAAGAGAAGGACAAACCTTTGTCCAATAACTCAGTAAGATATTGAAGAGCCACACTTAAATCAGGCTCAGAAACATCCAAATCCTTAGCTGCACTCCAAAACAAAAATCTCTTCCATTTATCTGCATACACTTTCCTTGTACTAGGCCTTCTAGCTTCCAAAATCACATTCAAAACTTGTTGTGGAAGTTGAGACCCTCTATGGTTTAAAACAGAATATGCCATGCTGTTAGGTGAAGAGAGTGAAGTTTGACATTGAGCAAATGACTGTCCTCCTGGGACAACAGATGTGGAATCAAAGGCAAAGGCCATGGAGGCTTCTGTACTAGACTTCTCAGTAATGGGTACCAGTGCTGTTGAGGCCAATCTGGAGCTATCAAAATCATCCTTGGCTTGTCCTGTCTGACCTTTAGAAGTACCTTTGGGAGGAGAGGCAGAGGTGGAAAGGCATACACATGAAGATTTTTCCAACTGAAAGAAAGAGCATCCACTTTCCAAGCTGTGGGATGAAACCGCTTTGTGCAAAACTTTGGCAGCTGGTGGTTTAGTGGAGAAGCGAACAGATCTATGTCTGGAGTTCCCCAGGACACTGTCAATTTCTGAAATACATGAAGATCCAGTTTCCACTCGTGGGGATCCATGATTTGTCTGCTTAACACATCTGCTAAGGAGTTCTGTGCTCCGGCAGAAACCTTGCCTGAAGACTTAGTTGTAAACTGAGAGCAGTCTCCCACAAAATCATTGCTTGCCTGCATAGAGGATAAGAATGTGTTCCCCTTGCTTGTTGATGTACCACATGACAGTTGTGTTGTCTGTTAGAATCAACACCTGCCCTGGAAGAAGTAAATCCTTGAAAGCTATTAATGCGAACTGGACTGCTAACATCTCCTTCAAGTTGATATGTAGATGCTGTAGTCTGACAGGCCACTTGTCTTGTATCCACTTTCCGTTTAGATGAGCTCCCCAAGCTTTGTCTGAGGCATCTGTCGTTAAAATTTGACTCGCCTCTGGCGGGTCACAGAGAGTCCCTTGTTTAGGTGACATTCCTGAGCCCACCACAAAAATTCCTTTTGAATGCAAGGTATTATTTGAATGACAGTGTCCAGATGCTGGCAGTGCTGTGTCCATACATTTTTGAGATACCATTGCAACTTCCTCATATGCAGTTTGGCATTGGGAAGCACCAGAATACAAGATGCCATGAACCCTAAGGCTTGAAGGACTGTCCTTGCAGTCAGCCCGGACTGAAGAGATAGATGATGGAAGTAAAGGGAAAGATTCTGTTGTTTGTCCGGGGTTAGAAAGGCCATCTGGGATGCTGTATTCAGTCTTACACCCAGAAAGCACATGTCTTGAGAGGGTACTAGACTGAACTTTATTTCGTTCACAGAATACCCCAGGCATCTTAGCACTGCTATCACATATTCCAAATGACGAAGAAGCTCGTCCCTTCCTTGAGCCAGAATCAGGCAATCGTCCAAATAAGGATAGATTTGTATTCCTATTAGCCTGAAGAAAGCTATCACTGGAGCCAGAACTTTCGTAAATACTCTGGGCAGTAGATAAGCCAAAGGGCAATGCAGAGAACTGATAGTGAGAAGTCCCAGTCCGAAAAGCAGATATTTCCTGCAACTTAGCCTGATAGGAACATGAAGGTAAGCCTCCTTGAGATCCAAAGTTACCATCCAGTGATCCTTGCCCAGTAGAGGTAAAAGCTGTTGTAACGTCAACATTTTGAACTTGGGAATGTCCAGATAAGTGTTGAGGATAGATAAATCCAAAATTGGTCTCCACGTGTTCCCCTTTTTGGCACAAGGAACAGGCGAGAATAAAATCCTAGGCCCCTTTCTGGCATAGGAACCGGCTGTATGGCCCCTATTTGGAGTAACAGAGAAATTTGCTTGTGAGCCTCTATTCTTTGTTGAGGAGGAATGTCTGGCATGCCTTTGAAAGGAGGCAAGGTATGGAAATAAAACCTGTAACCGTGATGTATGATATCCAGTACCCATCTGTCTTGGGTAATCAAACTCCAATTTTCTTTGAATAGTGCCAACCTTCCTCCCAAAGGTGCTGCCAGGCGAGAAGGTTCTGGCAGCTGAAAGGGTAGGTCATTGGGTCTGTTTACGAAAGGACTGACCCCTGCCCTCACCCGAAGACTGTGCAGGAGAACTCCCTGTTCTAGGCCTGAAAGAGCCCTGACCTCTGCCCCTGCCACGTCTAGATCTACCCCTAGACTGGGAATCATAAGAAGGATACGTCCACCCTTTAGTAGGCCAATTTCTACTAAACTTTGGAGGCTGAACCTGCAAAAAATCTTTAACAGTCTGCATAGACTTAGCCTTGTCTTCCATTTTCTTTAAAACCGCCTCAACAGGAGAACCAAACAAAACATCAGATTGCAAAGGGGCATCCAAAATCCTAGTTTTAACATGGTCAGATAAATTTTGATCCCTCAGCCAGGCATGCCTGCGAAGAACTGACCCAGTGGCAGCCACCCTAGACGAGGCCTGAACAGCATCAAAACCACATTGCAAAGAATGCTTACCCACCTGTTCAGAAACATGCACTAAATCTTGTAACTCTTTACAATCAATACCTTCCGCCAGAGCATCAACCTTAGATTTCAACTGTGAAAGGAGATAATTTTGATATTTCAACATGTGAAACTGGCAATTCAAAGCTCTCATGGCTAGAGTGGAAGAAGTATAAACTTTCTTTCCCCACCTATCCAAGGCCCTGGCCTCTTTATCTGCCGGAACTGGATTCTTGACAACAGAAGCCTTAACACCCTTAGGCCCCTGGCTAACAGTTTCTGGGTCTGCCCTAGGACCCTTAAAAAGATACTTATGAGCTTCAGGCACCCTGTAATACCTATCTGGTTTAACAGGAGCAGGAGGCAAAGAATCAGGATTAAGAGAAGCCTCTGCAAACACATCTTCCACCACATTCAGAACAGGAGGTATAGCCAAAGGCCTATGCTGGGGTAAAAACAAAAATTCCCTAAGCCTTTTCCTGGAATCAGAGAAATCCTGACCTTCCCATTTAAAATGCTCTCTCATGGAGTGAAGGGTCTCTGAAAAAGAAAAATCCTCAGGAGGAGAAGCAGAAGGAGTAGAATCATCCACATCAGAATCAGAATAATGAGAATACTCCTGCAAGTCTTCAGGCGAAGACTCAGACACATCCGAAGCCTGCTCATAATCCCCCAACACAGGTTCCATCCTAGGCCTCTTATCAGGAGGGGGCATAGAGCCTCTAATCAAAGTAATTAAATCTTCTGCCATTTTAAGCATGTGCTTCTTGGGCACTGAACCTGAAGAACTAGGAGTGATACCCACAGAAGCAAAACTAGACCTGCCTCTAGGAGAAGCCTTGGAAGCAGAAAGAGAGGGCCTAGACACCTTAGGAAGGGAGGGAGTACAGTTACCTGAGAAGCCCCTACAGCCTGACCTGCCTCCTGGGAGGCCACATCCTGTAAAAACACAGTTTCTCCCTGGGACTCCATAGAGGCCTCCGTCGGAACCACCGGTTCCACTGACGCCTCTAAAGAACCGGCGTCCGGTTCGGACGACTCCTCTAACCTAGGTTTAACTGCCTTGTCCTTGCGCTTCTTTGGGGAAGCCGGCCGGAGCATCCGGCGGCATATTGTAATTGCACCGCTTCCCAAAGACCAACCTGGCACAATCCAACCTACGCTTTATAGTGCGTTTATTGAACCTAGCACAAAAGCGACACCCAACAACGTCGTGCTCAGGTCCCAAACAAGGTATACACAAATTATGGTAATCCCTATGCGGTATCTGTTTCCCACAAGAAATACAGTTATTCACTTTTTCTGACATCCGGTAAACCACTGAGGCAAGAAAAACCAAAATATTCCCTAGCGGGTACTTAACCAACTCTGACTTCGGTCTGAAACTCCGAATTCGAAAAATTTCAGAACGCCAAACGGCACTTGCAACACTGCTTCTGCATCGGACCATGCGGCAAAAAAGACTGGGGATATGACGTCGGTCATGCGCATTTGTACCCTGACGTTCTGATGTCAGTCAAATGCGCCTTGACCGACGTCAGCCTTATACTCTGATATTCGGGCCGACCGGGGGACAGCGGACTACCCAAGTGTTAGGACTGCAGCAATGTGAGATGAAGAACATCTACAGACTCATAAATCTGACTAGTCTCATATGCAAAGCCATGGAAAGAATTATCATGGAAATCATAAATAATGACATAGGAAACCTTCAGACAGTAGAACCAACCCAGTTTGATTTTGTCAATGGAATATCATGCCTACTCAACCTGGGAAACTTCTTTAAGAGGGTCACTAAGCCAATGAATAATGGATAAACAGTGCAGACAGCCTACCTTGACCTGACCAAAGCATTTGACATAGTCGCCATTATGGGATTGTAAACAAGCTCACAGAATTTGGCATAAACCCCTATGTTATATGCTGGATAGCCAGCTGGCTGTCAGCTAAGACCCAAAAAGTTAGGATAGGAAAGTCCATCTCCACAAAGAGTCTGATCCCTGGAGAAGTCCGGTTCTTTTTGGCATCTACTTCTCAGATGTCAAGGTCAACATTAAGGGCCTCTGGCTGTCCAAGTTTGCTGATGACTGCAAACCAGGAGTAGTCACAGATATCCCCAAGACACTGGCGTAAGAACCATGGTTTAAAACTTAGTGCCATGAATTGTGTAACAGTACACTTTGGAAAGATGGCTACCCCAGGAAACTACCTCACTGACTACATACCGCTAAGAGTAGACCCAAATTGTTGGGGATTTGGGGATGTGTAATGTGGCTTTTGACCAACATGTTTCTAAGGTAGTAAAGAAATCATTCAATGTTGCTCCACCTGTAAACAAGGGCATGGCATCCACTTCCAAGGAAGTCATCGTTCTTTTGTATTCAGCCCTCATCAGACCCATTTTTCAGTACAACTCACATACAAGGTATCGTTGAATCCCACTCTGACAGACCTTTTGCATATCTGCAAAACAAACAACAGCAGAATTGCCAGATCCAGAGACTTAAAACTTGCCTATGACATAAATAGGACTTGAAGAGACAAGTATGTGCCTCAGAAAATACTCCTTGTCTGGAACAGGCTTCCCATCTAGGTGAAACAGTATTCTGCCCTAACCATATTCAAGCAAAACTGGACCAGTGAATGGGAAATCTGAAATTCATCCCTGATCTGGCACTTATGTTTCTAATGGACAGAGGCAGCCTGTAAATGCTTGACTAACCATGTTCTAACTTACATATAACCATTAAAATATACGCATAAAAATAACCTCTGGAGCAAGAAAAAAACTTCCTGGATATATTTGAGAAGTTTGGCTAGGCTTGCAAGGGCCCTTGTGGCCATTAGTCTAGTATATATCTGTGAAGCAAGAAACAATTAATACCAAGAAATCAGTGGTACAGTCTTTAATGGGGTCCGAGAAAGAATAGGAACCAGTACACTTGGACATTGTATAGCAATTATCAGCAATGGACCCAAGAACTGAATCCACAGTGGTAATGGAATAGTAGGACTTAAGCATTCATGAAGTTAATGAAATAAACTTTTCTATTAAAGTGCACTTGAACACAGTGCAAAACATTTTAAGAAACACATTAACTTTTAAACCTAGTCGTAGAACACATTTTGTCAAGACTGTGCTTTGAAATTATTCACAATGCAGCTTAATTTGGATTTTTAAATGAAGACTAATGGGCAAAGTGCAATCACAGGGCATTATGAGATAAGCCTAATCTGCACCCTAACAGTGATACTTTTGAAAATGCTTGTGAAGTAGAAATTTGGAAGTTATTGCAGAAGTCAGGAAGACATAAGTATTTTAACCTTTCTTCTGAGGAGAGATTGGTGTTGGAACAACTAAACAGATACATAGTGTCCATTATATAAAGGAAAACAAGGGTAGAACTATTATTGTGATGGATAGTTTTCAGCCACAAATACTGTGGCTGAAAGGCTTTAAATGACAATGGATATTTTAGGGCAATTATTTCTGCATATGAGTTGAAAACAGAGCTATTAGCTATGTTCAATGAAAATAAATTACTCCCTTTGCTTCATTAGAAATAGAAATAAAATACTATCTTGTATTAAGGACTCTAAAAATTTTACTAGTAAGTTAAAATATATTCTGATTGAACCTGAATGGTTAATGGTTAGATATGATGATAAATCAGTATACATGTAATAACAATGAAGAATGTAACACAAGTAAGAATCTGTCATATTTATTGCTGAACAATAATTATTTTCTGTTTCAGGAATATTTTTTAAGCAAGAGATGGGATATCTATGGTGGCTGTTAAGGCCCCAATGTACAAGGTGATTTACCTATATGTCGTCAACAATGATTTTATAGCTTTGTTTCTATGCATTACTAATAAGATATTTATGATATGAAAAAGTAGTGACTATACATTGATGGAAGTTATTCAATATACTCTGTACCTTCTGTATGAAATTTTCACCAAACATTTCTGGTAAAAAAATGCAACTTTTGGACATGGAGGTATTGGCAGGTAAAACTAGTTAATACTGCAGAATGTCAGTTTGGCATGTAATCATGAAATAGCTGCATATAGACAGCTGTACCTACCTGAAATAAACATAGTACAACCTCCAAAAACAAGCCAGCCTCGTAGAATCCCAGAATAAACAAGCTGTATAACAAAAATAAATAAATAATGTCCAAAAAAGGAAGGTAATGTAAAAACTCCCTCATCAATCTGAACAAGCAAGTCAGGGGACTAATCAAGTCCACCAACGCCAAATTTAAGATAAAAATAGCTTTACAAACCACAGTCTTTCTTCATTTATGTACACAACCTTAAGGGCAACATCCAACAATGTGACAAACAAATGGTGAAAGGGTTAAAATGGCTTTTGGGACGATAGCCTAGTAACCACCTATGAACCCATGAGGATGTTCAGAATACAATATTATAACTATAGTAATAATCTGCTAAACTGCCAAAGTGTTCACCAAAAAGAAGGAAGTAAAATATAAAAATATGATTTATATTTTTTAAAGCTATGAAGGATTTGAAGGATGTGTTTCTTCAGAGGGGGTACCCTGAGGAGGGGGGTTAAGAAAATTCTGGAAGAAGGTTAAACCCAGAGAAATACTAACTATATACCAACGTTGTTAGTTACATTGACAATGAGGATAATGAAGAAGGGACAGTAAACATTGCCACTCATATAGGTGTTAAATTTAGCATAAACACGGATCCTACAAAGGATACCATATCAGATCTCTGGAAATTTTAAAATCTAATGTGTACATTTCCAAAAGTATTACCAAAACCCCTCATTTTTTTCAGTAAAAGGTAATAACTTGAGGTGGGTTTTAGAGAAGGAAACTGACTGGAAAAATTGTAGTAATTCCAACAAGTAAATCTAGAGGAACTTGCAAATTTTGTTGGTGTATGTCCAACAGCCTATATCTTATGGACACCAAAACAGTTTCTATCTTTTGTAGTAATGATAGAATAGGATTTAATTGTGGCAGTACTAGTAAATATACATATCAAATGTCCAGTACAGTCTATGTTGAATTTTGCAATGAATGCACATCATTCTATACATGGTAACAGGAAATAAATTGTTGAAAAGGTGTGCAGGACTGTTGCAGGGGCTTACATTATTCTGCATTGGAAAAACAGTGAGTTAACTACTGGAGGGCATGCGGAATTGTTGTCAGATATGAAGGAAGTCTAGCGCAGATAAGAGAATTTGCCAGTAGTCAAACTGGTCATAACAAAATAATTTCTTTAAAAACAGTACTTAAGAACAGAAGGCTAGAATACGGTTAGTAGCACTTTAAGCAAACGAGAGTTGTTGATCATGTCATTTTAAGAATGTATTTAGTGGAATGAAGGAAAGGTTTTAAATTGGCTGATGAAGACCTAAAAAGAAGTTATGTCTTACCATAACATTCCATCTGAGTTGTTGATCTTCTTCCAGTCAAAACTGATGGGTTCGGTTCTGAGCCCTCGGAACCAAGTCGGCCTTATACCAACCTTGCGTGCATCAGAAACTCTTGAGCTAAGCTGCTACCCACAATATCCTTTGCTCAGTTACCTCAGATCGAGTTTGCATGCAACATATAGAAGAAGAATAAGTCAGAGGCCATCTCTGGGCAGAAACCCTAATACACCACAAAGACCCAGAAGCTCCACCAGGAACCTTAGGAGGGGGTCGGTGGGAGGATGTGATGACTGGAAAAAGATCAACAACTCAGATGGAATGTTATGGTAAGCCATAACTTCTTTATCTGAAGTTGTTAATCTTCTTCCTATTCATCACTGATGGGATCGAGTCCCCAGCTACTTGGGGAACCTGGGTGGCCCTTATGAAAGAACATTCCTGAGAACCACTGAGCCAAAGGCCGCTCTTCCCCTGGAGATCAGATCCAATTTTTAATGCTTGATAAAGGTGTGGGGCTTAACCCAAATGGCAACTGCATAAATGTCATCCATGGAGGCCCTAGAGAGGAAGGCAACAGATGCTGCAATAGCCCTAGTTGAGTGAGCTTTGATTTTTGCCAGGCTTCGATCCCTCCGTAAGTGAATATGTGAAGGCAATGCAATTCCTAAGCCATTTTGACAAAGTAACTTTCCATACTGCACCTCCCATTCTAGGGCCCGCAAAGGAAATGAAAAGCTGGTCCGACTTGCGAAAGGATGTAGTTCTGTCCAGATAGAAATGTAATTGCCTATGAACATCCAAGGAATGTAGGCAGTATTCTCCCTTGTTAGAGTAATTTGGGAAAAACACAGGGAGTTCAATGGACTGGTAAATCAAAAAATCAGAGACCACTTTGGGGAGAAAGGTTGGGTTAGTACGAAATAATACTCTGTCCTTATGAAAGATCAGATAAGGGCTCTTGGTACATAATGCTTGTAATTCAGAAATTCTTCTGGCTGAAGTTATAGCCACCAGGAATAAGGATTTTCATGACAGGAATTTTAATAGAATAGGATTTGCAGAAAGAGAGCCTGCAGAACCCAGGACAGATTCCATGCCTCCACCAGCTGTCTGATGGGAGGCCTGCTGTGAAAAATACCCTTGAGGAAGGTCTTGCAAAGGCGAGAGGAAATAAGTGGCACTCCTTCAGACCTGTTATGGAAGTTGGAAACAGCTGCTAGATGGACTCGAATGGTGGAAGCTGAGGCCCCTTTGTCGAACAGTTCAGCCAGATAATGAAGGATAGTGGCTACGGGGGCTTAGAACGGATCTAGCTTCTGACTACGTGACAAAATAGAGAATCTTTTCCATTTATCCCTATAAAGTTTCCTGGTGGATGGTTTATGAGAGGCCAAGATAATATCCCGACGGGTGAAGAGAGGGTTTCCTGCCTGGCAACTAATGGAAGTGGAGAAACCAAGCTGTCAGCTTGAGAGTGGACAGATTCGGGGGAGACAGCCCCTGTGGGTGAGATATGAGGTCCTGCCGAGTGTCTAGGATCCAAGGAGGTTGCAACAGATGAAGTCAAAGGAAGGGAAGCCACACTTGATGAGGCCAAAATGGGGCAATGAGGATCACTTTGCTTCTCAACCGAATAGCTTTCTGTAGAACAAGGGGAATCAGAGGAATCAGAGGGTAAGCATAAAGGAGACCCATGGGCCAATCGAGGATTAGAGCGTCTCTCTGTGATTCCCCGAGAGGGAGAAAGAGGGCAAAGTAGCTGCTGCATTTGGTGTTTGAAGGGGAGGCGAAAAGGTCGCAGCATGGCTGGCCCCAACGGCTGAAAATTTCCATCGCCACACTCGGGTTGAGAGACCACTCGTGAGGATGAAGAATGCATCTGGTCAGTCTGTCAGCAATCATGTTGGAGCTCCCCAGGATATGCATTGCGATCAGAAAGTGGTTGGAAGCTATCGCCCACTGCCAGAGACTCATGGCTTCGTGACATAGGGGGTAAGATTTGGTCCATCCCTGTTTGTTTATGTACCAGACCACTGACTGGACTGCAACTGTTCCGGACGGAAGGAGCGGATGAAAAGCTTGCAATGCCAACAGCACCGCTCTTAACTCCAGGACATTGATATGCAAATTGACCTCCACAGCGGACCACGTGCCTTGGACTGACTTTCCCTGGAAGTGCCCCCCCCCCCCCAATCAGGGAAGCATCCGTGTTCACCATGGCACTGGGCTATGGAACCTGGAAGGGGCAACACCAACGATTTTCGTCTGTACTCATCCACCAGAGGAGATCTTGTTTGCAAATGTAGGTGATGAGAATCTGTGAGCTCAGGGGGTGAAGACTGGGTATCCACTGGATCTGAAGGCGCCATTGTAGTAATCTCATGTGAAGTCTGGCTAAGGGAACTATGGGGATGACTGCAGCCATAGATCCCAAGGCTTGGAGGATTTCCCTTGCAGACACCTTGCTTCGCCAGAGTATCACCTGAACGTGTGCCCTTAGTCTCTGACGTCTGTGGAGAGGAAGTGAGATCAGGCTTGACTGGGTGTTGAATATTGTCCCAGTGAATTCCAGTTGTTGTGATGGTTGAAGGTTTGATTTCTCTGATGCCTAATGACTCCGCTAGAGCCAGTGTGTAGCAGAGGGCCCTGACCAGAAGATGTTTGTTGGGGAAGGAGAGGAGCCAATCGTCTAGATATGGAAACACCTGGAATCCCTGAAGTCTCAGATGAGCTGTTACCACTGCAAGACATTTCGTGAACACTCTGGGGGCCATCGAGAGACCGGGGCTCTGAATTGGTAGTGACTGGCTCCCAACCGGAAATGAAGGAGGCTCCTGGAGCGCTTGTCCATCTTGATACGGTAATACGCATCCCGGAGATCTAATGAGCACATCCACACACCCTCCCACAGAAAGGGGAGGATGGATTGAATCATGACCATGCGGAACTTGGTCTAAACTACCGATTTGTTTAGTTGGCTGAGATCCAAGATGGGCCTCCAGTCCCCAGTTTTCTTTGGCACCAAAAAGAATCTTGAGTAAAACCCTGATCCGCACTGATCTGGGGGGACCTGTTGGATGGTGCGTTTTTGACATAGCTTTCGTATTTCGGAAGCTGCCTCCTCCCTTTGACTGGTTGGAACATTGGGAAGGGATTTTGGAGGTCTTGGATAAGTTATTAGGGGAATATGGTAGCCTCTGGTAATGATTCTCTGCACCCACTGATCATTCATAATGGAGAGCCAGGCAGCTTGGTGCAGAGAAAAATGCACCTCGACTGCTTCTAGAGGAAAGCAATCGGGCAGCGTCTCAGGAGCACTGATATGGTCTACCCGAGAAGGAATCTCTGGACCACAGGTTTTGGGGACCTCCTCTCCCTCGAAAGGGACATCTTCCATTATTGGAACCCCCTCTGCCTCTGGAGGAGTCCTCACCACGTGCGTCTCAGAAAGGACTGTGAGACTTCTTGTGCCACATCTTTCCACTCCTCTGATTCCTGGAGAAGGAATGCTGAGGTTTGGAAAAGCGTAGGCCAATGGCAGACAAGGTCTTCCCGTCTTGCTCGCACCTAGCTAATGTATCCTTGACCTTAGCACCGAACAGAGCAGATGGTTCGATAGGGGCATTTAAAAAGGAAGACTTGAAGGAGTCCGTGAGGTCTCAAATGCGCATCCAGGTGTGGTGTCTCATGACTACACCTGCACCCGCAGCTCTAGCTGCTCCTTCGGTTGTGTGTGACAGCAACTTCATGAATTAATTACATATTGATTCTAGGGTGGCAAGTTGGGAAGCAACTTTATCTCGTGCTCCATCCGATACTTGGCCCGTGAGAGTTCCGGAGAGTTCGGAGATAAGATCTCTCTGGAGCCTTGTAAAATGTGCCAGAAAGTTCAGAGACCTAACTGTGAAGGTCGCCCAGGACTCTCTGTTGGGCAGGTGAACAGCAGGACTCTCTTCTGCAAGGTCCTTTTACGTGGCTGCCGCCACCACCATAGCATTCACTGGCAAACCTCTGGACCAATGGGGTTGTTCTTCAGGAGGGGAGAGTACTTTGTCTGATCTCCTGGGGATGGCCTCAATGGAGTCAGGGTTCTTCCAAGCCCGTTGCACGATGAGTTTAACCAACTCATCGGTGGGGGGGGGGATCACCCAAGAAGTAGAGAGCCGAGAGCGTAAAGCCTGCAGGAATATGGATTCCTCCAAGGAAGGGTTGGAGGACTTTCAGTCACTCCTCTGTTTTAAAATTTCCATGATGTCGCCGAAGGAGACATCATCAGGGGGTGACCGTGGGGACCCTTCCCCATCATTGTAGTCCGTATCTTCCGGGAAGGATTCCTCTGGGGAGTCCATGTGTTTGCTCTTACACACCCATTTCCGAGGGGGGGGTCTTTGGTGGGAGCATCCGAAGAAGACTCAGAAAGGGAAATGGCCTGGATAGGGGTTTCCTGGGCCTTGTGCTCTCGGAGTCCTGGGGGAGTGGCCTTTGACAGCTGCGGCTCAGCAGGAACGGGGGGATAACCAATGGAGGAGGACTGCTAGCAGCAAGTGACCTCTCAATCACCCGGAAAGCAGGCCCACCCGAAGAGGAGTGGGGGCTCAGACCAAAGACAAAATCGGAACCTGGGTCACACCCCGGTCCAAATGGTCCACCCCCCCCGGGACGGAGCCTCAAGCAGACTCAGAGCAGTAGTCAACCTCAGATCTGAATACGAGGCTGACAAAACCGTCGGAACCTAGACCGGAACCAGAGGTTCCACCCCCAAGCATGAGACTGAGGAAGGGTGGGTTCCGACGGAACTGACACCCAAAGGGGTCTCAGGGCCTCAGACAGAGTCATTGTCGGCACCGAGGGAAGGGAGTCCTCTAGTAAAAGTTGGATAAATGAGCTTTGGAACCGAGGGATCCAAGGGAGGAGAGTAAGCAGGGGTTGCTGGAGAAATCGACCCAAAGCCTGGAGTGGGATAGGTCTAGGCGGATTTGAAATTCCCCTGGCAATCAGCAGCTGGTCAAAAAGACGCACCACATCCAATTCAGAAAGGCTCCTGGTGGATCTCACCAATGCCCCTGAGGGGGAATCAGGCCAGTCCAAAAAGGGGCTGCAGACTTGGCCGGCAAACGGGTCCACAGTAGATGAGTATCAGGTCCGTGGTGTGTCACAGAACGGCACCAACTATTCCAATTTTGAAACTGGTAACAATGGTATGGTTGGAGCCGTGAACAGGCTTGAAGCCGGTTACAATAGGGGTGGATGACAAAAACTGTTCAGAGGAAGTTGTCTGAACTGATATCTGAGCAGAAATGGGCGATGTCGGTGCCGAAAGAGAAACCGATAAGCTGGTCGGTACCGAGGCAGTAGATGGTGCTGTAGTCGTCGGTGCCGGAGTAGGGGGCAGATGAGCTGACCTTGGTAAACTTCGCTGGAGCCGAGCTCGGAGCCGATGTAGTAGTCGGCACCGAGAAGGCAGAACGGTGTTCAGATGAGGACTTATGGGCCTTGTGCTTGTGAGTTTTACCTCTGTCACCAGCCGGTGAAGAGGGGTCCGAGCGTGGAAGTTTCTTGTCCAAGGAAGGAGGGGATGAGACCTCCGTCACAGAAATAGTCTCCAAAAAAGGCAAAGCAAGCAGGCCCTTTAAAATCAGCTTGTTATGATGTTCATTCAGCGTCCACTGACTGAAACTAGCACAAATATCACACGGGGGGTTCGCCAACAAATGTGGAACCACCAAACAGTACACACACTCTTCATGGAGGTCACTATTCGGTAGATTACCACTGCAAGAAGAGCAGTGTTTAAACCCTGTAGTTCCCTTCTTTTCAGACATCCCAGAATACACTCTCACACAAAAGGAAAAGAGTGAGGAAAGAGAGGAAATGAAGAAAAGAGAAAGGAAATACCAACACTGGTAACAAGATACCGCAAGGGTACAAAGTTAGAAATACTACAAAAATACCAAAAATGGTAAGAGAGAAACACCTGTGGGTAGAACTGAAGCGATATAGAAATCAAAAAACAGATTATCAAAAGAGAAAACTTTTACAAAACTTGTAAATGTATCTGAAAAAAGCACTTAGCTGGAGAACTCGGTGAAACGCTGCTATATGTCTGCGCGGCAAACGAGATCTGAGGTAACTGAGCAAAGGGCATTGTGGGCAGCAGCTTAGCTCGAGAGTTTTTGGTGCACACAAGCTTGGTATAAGGCCGACTCGGTTCCGAGGGCTCGGAACCAAACCCATCAGTGATGAATAGGAAGAAGATTAACAACTTCAGATTTAATGTTTAAGGATGAAAGTACTTACATCTTTTTTAATTTACTGTGTTTCACAAATTTTAGAGTTTTTAATAAAGAGGTGTGGTGTACTATGGCATTATAGAGATTTATTTTAATAAAATATGTGTACAAATATCTATATAGATATATATATATATATATATATATATATATATATATATATATATATATATATATATATATATATATATATGGAAGCACTCTATATAATTGAACATTTTTAATACCAAAATACCGCATGGATGGTGCAGTGGTGCAGCGGTAGCATTGTCGCCTCACAGCAAGAGATTCTCCAGTTCGATACTCAGTTGGGGTTCCTTCTGTGCGGAGTCTGCATGTCCTCCCTGTGTTCGTGTGGGTTTACTCCGGGTGCTATGGTTTCCTCCAACATTACAAAGACATCCGCCTGGAACGGCTTTGAAAATTGGCTTTGTTCCAAGTCGGGCTTTCCTGGTTAACAAATGTTAAATAAATAAAACAAATAAAAAAATGTTTTTTACAGCCGGCAGAAGTGATCAAAACAAATTTAAAGGAAGACTTTACCCTATAATTAAAAAATATGTTTTTTTTTTTTTTTTTTTTTTTTTTTTACTGTATCTTTGTTTTCTGACCTACTTTAACACCTCAAAGTCACTCTAAGTGCTTTATTTGTAATTTAGCAACAACATGGCTACCAATGGTTCTTGATATATCAACGTGATCTTGTTCTCCCTCAACCCTTTCCCTTTCCCATAATGCTTTGTATGACTCATGCCAGACATAAGGAAGTAACTGAATTCTCTTGCCACCATTGTGTGAGTCACTGTTATCTTCTTTACTTTCTGTAAAAGAACTGCTTCTTTTCTGTCTCTAATCACCCTCATTTATGTTTGACTCAGACCTTGTTTTACACTATACTAAGAAGTTATCCAACTACAGCCAGAAAAGTAGCTAAAGTGTAGGCCTTTGTTCAGAGTTTTCTTTTGCAGTTCAAGAGGAATTGACAGTCCCCTCCCCCCACACAACTACACAGGTGTTAAAAATGTCACTGCACTGAGAGACCCTTGCAGAATGAATTCCTCTTAGACAACAAAAGAAAACCATGAATGCCTGCAATTTAGTTACTTTTCTGGCTGTAGCTGGATAACTTCTAAGTACAGTGTAAAACAAGGTCTGAGCCAAACAGAAATGAGGGTGATTAGAGACAGAAAATAAGCACTTCTTTTACAGAAGTTAAAGAAAACAACAGTGACTCCCACAAATTGCATTATATGTCAGTGGCATGGGAATTCACAGTTACTTCCTTATGCCATACAAAGCATTATGGGAAAGAGAAATGGATGAGGGAGAACAAGATCACAGTGATACATCATGCCCCATTGGTAGCCATGTTGTGGAAAATAGGCTAAAATTACAAATAAAGCCCTTTTACTGTGATTTTGAGGTGTTAAAATAGATAATGAAACAGATAAGAGTGAAAAAAAAAACAGATTTTTTTTTAGTTCTAGGCTGCAGTTTTCCTTTAACTGCAGAGACTTCCAAGATGGCTGCACGCCGCTCAACGGCTTAACTTCAGCTCTCCCAGTGTGAAAAAAGAAACAAGAGCCAGAGATATTGTCAGCTTAAGTAAAATTCCATTACGGGTTAGTAAGCTCTCTGAGCATGTAGCCCAGGCCGGTATGACCCTGACCTTGAGTAGCATCTTACCCTCACCAAGAATGATGCCACAATATGAAGACAAGATGATCAATTTCAACAATTGGCTTAAGTATTGGTGTCATTCAAAGGGGATCCAATGCCTGTCAGCCTGGGATGACATGCTCGACAAACCACGATGCTTCGCTAGGGACGGCTTGCACCTGTCATCCCTGGGCTTTCGGATATTGGCAAAGGCTCTTGCTAGCCCCATAGTGCCTTTTTTAGGCAAGCCTCAAAAGACAAACCCACCTCCATAGGTATCACAAGGGATAAGAAACTAAGAGTAATGCTACTCAACGCCAGAAGTCTAAACCTCAAGATGCACGCACTCGAAACTCTCCTTAGCATGGAGAACATCGATATCTGTGCAGTAACAGAAACCTGGTTCAAGGCTCCCGAGAGCACCCCAGCACTACCAGGTTATACCTCATACCATGCTTTTCGGCCCCAAAACTTGGACCAAACCACAAAAGGAGGGGGGTATCAATATTCGTCAAAGATACCCACACCTCCAGGTTGGTGGCACAGCACGAAGCATCATAGACTATCCATGTGCAACTAACAGTGGGTAAAACTGCCTTCCAGGTTATAGCCTGCTACAGCCCACCCTCCCAAACCCAGGAATCCCACTCAGTCTTCCTGTGAACACTGGAAAATATGAAGGTCTCTCCAAACACCATTATATTGGGAGACTTCAACTACAAAACATAGACTGGGAGCATTACTCTAACTCCAACACCCTAGCCCAAAGGTTCCTAGAATTTATAAACTCAAATGCTATGGAAGAACTTGTTACCACTCCCACAAGAGGGGAAAATATACTGGACCTGATCATCACCAGCATGGGGACTCTATGCTCCAGACCAGAAGTGTATCCCTCACTGGTAAGATCAGATCATAAACTAATCTCACTGGATATTCACATCCCGACCCCACCCCCTGCCCAGAAAACCACAGTGAAAAACTTCTCTAAAGCAAATTTCATACTCCTCAAAACCGAGGTGGAATCCTTCAAAGCCCCCGGGCCTGTGGAAAATACGGACTAGACCGCAGAATCCTTTATAAACGGTTCTATGAACACCTTCAGGAATGCATGGATCATGCAATCCCAAATAAAACCAAGACCCAATCCTCCAAAGGCAGACGTCCTGTCTGGTGGACCCCAGCCACAAACAAACTATACAATAGAAGGAGGAAGCTACTACATGATAGAGCAAAATCCCAAAAAGGGAAGGCATCTCTGATCAGTATTAGAAAAAACTACGGCACTCATAAAATCGTCTAAGGCCAGCTTTGAGAGAAAAATTGCACAGGACACTAAGGACAATCACAAGGCTTTCTTTATTTATGTTAGGAACCTGGGTGGGAATTCCCAGATATGCTCAGAATTAGTCCAAAATGACAAAAAATACACTGAACCCACAGACATTGCCAACATCCTAGCTGACAGGTTCAGCGCAAACTTCTCCCCCCCCTCCCCACCAAAAGGGCAAATATCTATCCCAGCAGAGTGCTGCCCCCCTGACATCTCAGATGCTCAGGTAAGAGCCGCACTCTCCAAAGCAAAAAACACAGCATCAATGGGACCAGTCAGTGTCCCGGGCTGCGTCCTACATGAACTCCAAGAAGAGCTAAACCCAAACATAAAACTACTGTTCAATCTCAGCCTTACTACAGGATATGTACCCAAAGAGTGGCGTACAGCAACAGTGGTCCTCTCCACAAAGGTGGTGCCTCAACGGATCCTGGAAACTATCGCCCCATAAGCCTGACTAGCTTGGTCTGCAAAGCTATGGAAAGGATCATCATGGACCTCATAAATAAAGATATTGGGGACCTACAGACACTGGATCCTACCCAGTTCGGCTTTGTTAAGGGCAGATCCTGCCTCTTAAACCTGGTCAATTTCTTTGAAACAGTCACCAAGGCCATTGACGAGGGGAAGGTGGTCCACACAGCCTACCTGGACCTCGCAAAAGCCTTTGATACAATACCCCACTCCGGCATTATAGAAAAGCTCACCAGCTTAAATATAAACCCCTATGTCACTAGATGGGTTGCAAACTGGCTCAAGAACAGAACCCACATGGTTAGAATTGCTGGAGCCATGTCAGACTCCAAACCAGTTACAAGTGGCGTCCCACAAGGCTCAGTCCTGGGACTCTCCTGTTCGGTATATATTTCTCGGAGGTACAGGCCAACATGGAAGGACTGTGGCTGACCAAGTTCGCAGATGACTGCAAACTGGGTGCCATAATCGACTCTCCAGCCGACACAAGCATCCTCCAAAAGGGCCTTATAGAAACAGACAACTGGTGCCAGAGCCATGGCCTCAAGCTAAACGCCAAAAAGTGTATAGTCATCCCCTTTGGCAAAAACAAAGTGCCCACAAATTGCCACATAGGTGGTAATATATTAAGTACAGAAGAAGTAATTAGGGACCTGGGGACCCAAGTTGATAGCAATCTCTCATTTGACAACCACGTGGCCAAAGTGGTTAGAAAAACATTTTATATAGCCCACCTAATCATGAAGGGATTCACATCTAGATCAGGGGAGGTCATCGTGCCTTTTTACTCATCCCTCATCAGGCCCATAATTGAGTACAATGCCCCTTTTGGGATGTACCTTACCAGACACCTACAGCAACTGGAAAGACCCCAAAAGTACCTCACCAAGAGGATCAAAGGGCTCAAACAGATGCCATATGCTGCCCGGTTAAAGAAACTCCAGCTCTACTCAGTGGCATACCGCCTGCTCAGAGGCGATCTGTGCCTGACGTATAAAGCCATGTCCAACCCGGAATTAATGGGCATGCTGCACCTCAGAAAATCCAAATCCCATTGAGCTACGCGCTCGAGAGACTTGAGCCTCAGCACTGAAATAAATAGGACATGCTGGAGGGACAGATTCATAACCCAGAGGCTCCCTTCACTCTGGAATAAAATCCCAGTCCAAGTTAGGCAGAGTCCCTCATTGACTCTCTTCAAGAGGAATTTTGATGAGTGGATGGGAGATCGTAGGTTTACCACGGGTATCACTTCTGTGTCACTGTTAGACAGAGGCACAGTATACTAACCTCGAAAAAGGGCATAGCAAAATTAATTTAAAATGGGTGGCGAAAGCCAAACACACTCTGGCTAGGCTTATAAATGCCCTAGGGCAGATAGCCCAGTATGAACCTATGAACCTATAAGCAAAGATGCATACCTACCAGCAGAAAGAGTTGATGCTGATAAAACTGTGGCAAAAGGGCAAAGTATTAAAAGCTGCAGGCAGCAGAGCATTTGTGGAAAATGATTATTCACAGTACACTAGTCAGAAGAGAAACACATTTATTCCAGTAATTAGGGAATATCAAGAGGCTGGTGTGAGATTCAAGCTGCTATATCCAACTGTCTTCAGAATATTTTTCCCTAGGGGTCAAGGTAATTTTTTTAACGCAGAACAGGCTAAGTAGGAAATACAAATGTCTGTCTAACAAAAAAATGAACCATCAAGTAGAAGGGGACTCTCCTTCTCATTCTTCTGATAATAAAGCAAACACAGAGACTTTGTCAGTGAAAACTTTTCCACTGTTCCAAATGAAAATACTTGAGACGCACAGAAAAGCACTGAATTGACCAGAATAATCAGGAGTACCTTGGAAATGAACTGGAATCTGGAGATGGGAGATGGAAATGAACAAGAAGACCAGCAACACAGAGATTAGTGATTAAATGTGAGACTGCAAAGCATCAGTCACATCTGTGAAATATGGCTGTATAAGAATAAGTGGAAAGAGTGGACTTTTGTTGAATTTATAAAACTTGTGGGGAAATGAAAAACATTTGTCTCACTTCATGCTATTAAAGTTTGGAAGGACTCTCAGGGAAGGGGGAAAAGAAGGAAAAAAACTGTAAATAAAACAATTTCTGTTCTTTACAGTATTTTTGTGAAATTTTTCTTTTCCAATATAAATTGCATATATTATAGTAAAGTATTTTTAGTCATTCTTCTATGTCATAAAGTCATTAAGGTTAACAGATGCCTTTTTTTCTTCTTCTCGCTCCCCCCCCCCCTTTTTTTTTTATATTAAGAAATGTAGGCATTATAGTGCAAAAACAGAAGAAATGTTAGACCAAAGCATGCTTAATTAAAAAGGCTGTAATCTTCAGTTGTTGAGGTGGGGAAGGGGTGTAAAAGTACACAGACAAAATATGCAGAAATCACGTTTTCTCTTACTTTTGCAAATGTGAAAGTCTGGATTAAGACCCTTAATGTAATCTAATAACAACTTTTAAGTGGAAATAATAAATATTTCAAATCTTTCCCCTTGCTGCTTGATCCTCTGGGCGTACTGTGTCTCTCCCTTTTACTTTCATGCATAAACAATTAGCTGCACAAAGCCAAGATACCCTTCCTTATAACCTCTGTGGCTGCTACTCCCAATAACAAGCTCTAGACTCCACCACAGCTATTAAGAAATTACCATCTTAGCTATTTCCTTTACTTTTATGCATAAACAATTAGTTGGACAAAGCCAAAGATACCCTGTCTTACAACCTCCACTGCTGCTACTTGCAATAACAAGCTCCAGACTACACCACAGCTATTAAGAAATCCTATCTTAGCCTTTTTTTTTTTTTACTTTTATGCCTAAACAATTAGTTGGACAAAGCCAAGATACCCCCCCCCCCCTTACAAACTGCACAGCTGCTACTTGCAATAACAAGTTCCAGACTCCACTACAGCTATTAAGAAATCACAATCTTAGTTATTTTTTTATTTTTATGCATAAACAATTAGTTGGACAAAGCCAAGATACCATGCCTTACAACCAGGTCTATATCACTTCATCGAATGGCTATTCAGCAAATAGAAGTTATGTTCTTACCATAACGTTCCATGTTAGTTGTCTTCTTCTCGCCTTCTTCTTGCTGGATGGGTTCGGAGCCCTCGGCCCGACTGCCACTCTAAAGCTCGAGTTGGTTCCACCGCTCGAGGCTCCCCTTATATCCCACAATGCTAGGCGAGAGTTACCTCAGATCTCGTTTGTAAGCTAACCCCAGCTTATAACAGAAACAGTATAACTGTAAAAAACAGAATCCACCTCTAACAACAGGAAGAAGAAGGGTGACCTACATCCTGAAACAAGAAATATGCCTAATAGCATATAGCTAAGAAAGAGGTGGTAGAAAGAGAGGTCACGATCACAACTCCTCTAGGTCTGTCCAGGCCAGGGGAAGGAGGGTGGAAGAAGAGTTAGAAGAAGACAACTAACATGGAACGTTATGGTAAGAACATAACTTCTATATGTTAAGTTGTCTATCTCGCCTTCATTCTTGCTGGATGGGACAGAGTCCCTAGCACCTTGTCCCGGGTGGCCTAACGGAACAGACTCCTGAGAACAGTGGAACCAAAATTAGCTCTATGTCTAGAAGCTAAATCCAACTTATAATGGGAAATAAAAGTGTGAGGAGTAGCCCAAGTAGCCGCTGCACAAATGGTGTCAATAGGCAGTCTGTCTTGGAAGGCTAGAGAAGTAGCCAAAGCTCTGGTGGAATGTGCTTTAGGCTTATTAGGCAGTTTTTGGTGTCTAATCTCATAAACAAGGGTAATCAGAGATGTTAGCCATCTGGATAAAGATACCTTTGAAACTGGAAGTCCCTTTCTGCTTTCCCATAGGAGACAAACAGTTGATCAGATTTTCTGAATTGTTTCGTCCTGTCCAAGTAGTACCTTAATTGACGATGAACATCCAGACAGTGTAATTTTTGTTCAGACCTATTTGAATACTCCGGGAAAAGACAGGGAGGTCAATGCACTGGTTTAGATTTGATGTTGAAACCACCTTAGGCAAAAAGGACGGTTAGTTCGTAAGGAAACTCTGTCCTTATGGAACACAAGGTAAGGAGAACGACAACTGAGTGTTTGAAGTTCTGAAATTCTACTAGCTGATGTGATAGCCACCAGAAAGAGAGTTTTCCATGATAATAACTTTAAGGAACATGAAGCTGCAGGTTCGAAGGGGAAAGAATCAAAGAAGCAAGAACTAAATTTAGGTCCCAAGGAGAGGGAGGATTTCTTACAGGAGGTCTGAGAAGAAAACTCCTTTCAAAAAGGCTTTGCAGAGTTTGGGACATTAGGGCAGATTCAGAAATACCCACATGGAAATTAGAAATAGCTGCCAATTGAACCTTAAGAGTAGATGGAGATGAACCTGCATGGAAAAGTTCAGCAAGAAAATCAAGGACTAGTTGGATGGAAGCGGTGAAAGGATCTATGTCCTTTCCTTGTGCCCAATATGAAAAGCGTTTCCACTTACTCAAATAAATCTTTCGAGTGGAAGATTTATGGGAAGCTATCAAAATATCTCTAACAGAGTGAGATAGTTGAGGAAGCCTAGCTACGGTTGGAAGTGGAGGAACCAAGCAGTGAGGTTCAGAGAGGGGAGGGAGCGATGAAACTGACCCGACTGATGGATCAAAAGATCTGGAACTAGGTCCAGATTCCACGGTCGCTCCAAAAGAAATCGATGTAGAAAGGGGAACCACACTTGCCGAGGCCAGTAAGGAGCAATGAGGATCAAAGAGGCCTTCTGAGCGATAGCTTTCTGTATTACTTGAGAGATCAGTGGGAAAGGAGGAAATGCATACAGAAGTCCCGCCAAACTTGGACTAGCGTCCCTGCTGGCTTGGCCTGGTAAAGGGAATAGAGTGAAGTATTCTCTGCACTTGCTGTTTTGGGGAGTAGCAAAAAGATCGCAGCAAGGCTGACCCCACTTGAGAAAAATCTCTCTCACTACAGAGTCTTTCAGAGACCACTCGTGAGGCATGAGAATAGCTCTGCTCAACTTGTCCGCAATGTGATTGGACTTCCGGGATGTGCTGCTATCAGAAAGCTGAGAAGAAATCGCCCCATTGCCACAGTCTGAGTGCTTCTCGACACAGGGGTATGATCTGGTTCCCTTGTTTGTTGATGTACCACACTACAGACATATTGTCTGTCTGGATTGCAATCGCTCCCAAGGGAAGAGAGTCTTGAAGGGCTTGCAACGCTAAAAACACTGCTCTCATCTCCAGAACATTTATGTGCAAGTGGCATTCGTTTGGTTGCCATGTGCCCTGGACTGTCCTGCCCTGATAATGCCCCCACCCGATCAGGAGGCATCCGTTGTCAGAGTAGCAACCGGAGGAGGTGGAACAAATGGTCTCCCAACAGGAGCTGGGGAAGACATCCACCACATGAGATGCTTTTTGCACGCGTGATCATAATGGTGTGAGACATTGGAAGTTCCTGGTATGACCATTGAGAAAAAGCATCCACTGAAGGATCCGCATGTGGTATCTGGCCAATGGAAGGAGAGGTATGGCGCTGCCATGATTCCCAACACCTTTAGAACTAACCTGGCTTTGGCTCTGTTGTTGAGAAGTAGTGATACTAATTTTGAATGTCTGATATCCTTTGGTCGTTAGTGTTGCAGACATGTTTACAGTATCTAAATTTGCGCCTATGTAGGTAATAGTACGACAAGGCGACAAAACAGACTTTTCGCAATTTATTGAGATACCCAGTTTTGACAGGCCAAAAGTGTAATCTCTGGCCATCAGAAGGAGATGCTTGGTGGGAGCTGTGAGGAGCCAGTCGTCCAAATATGGAAACACCGGAATCCTTGTCGTCTCAGGTGAGAAGCTACCACTGCCATGCATTTGGTAAACACCCGGGGCAGTGGTGAGACCAAAGGGCAGGCTGAATTGAAAATGACTGGTTCCCAGCCTGAAGCGGAGGAATCTTCTGGAGCGCCTGTTCATTTTATGTGATAGTACGTCCTGAAGGTCTATAGAGCACATCCAGTTTCCTTTCCCCAATAGGGAAAGAATGGATTGCAGCGTGACCATCCGAAATCTTGTTTTCTTGACCGATCTGTTCAAGATACTGAGATCCAAAATTGGTCTCCAGTCCCCTGTTTTCTTTGGAACTAAAAGAACCTTGAGTAGATTCGGATCCTAGTTGGTCTGCTGGCACTGGCTGAATAGCTCTTTTGCAAGCAGTTTTGAAATTTCCAAAGCTGCTATATCCCTTTGGCGGGTGGAACATCTGGAAGGGATTTTTTTGACTGATTTGGAAAATGAAGAAAGGGAATAGAATAACCTTCGGAAATGATGGACTGTACCCATTTGTCTTGTGTCAAGGATAGCCAGGCTTCCGGGTACAGTGACAATCTTCCCCGACTGCCTCAGATGGGCAGTCGGGCAACACCTCAGGGATGCTGAAAGGGCTTATCGGAGGACGTTTCTCGATTGCCCTGGTTCTGCGGACCCCTCTGCCTCTAGGCGGCGTCTACCATTGTTGTTCCCCCTCTGCCTCTGGCGGGAACCGACTCTGTCGTCAGGCCAGTCCCTTGAGATTGTTTACGGAACCACATCTTTCCTTCTGGCCTTTGGGGTAAGGCCTAGAAGAGTAGAAAACGGACTCCGGCGGCAGAAGAAGGTTTTGCCATCAGTCTCGCACCTAGTCAGGGTCTCTTTCACTTGTGGACCAAAAGAGATGATCCATCAAAAGGGGAGTTCGTGAAAGACGTCTTGAAAGGTTCCATAAAATTGCATAGCCGCATCCAGGCGTGCCCTCGTAAGGCTACCCCTGTTCCTGCGGCTCTGCTCGCTCCATCGGCCGCATAAGAGGAGGCGCATGGAGGAGTTGGAGATAGAATTAGATAGCCAGCTGCGTGTTCATTTTCTTGAAACCCGCAGCTGTAGGGAGCATTTCACTCGCTTCTTTGATCAAGTCCCTTTGAAGACGAGTGAAATGGCACAGGTAATTCAGCGAACGCATAGTAAATGTCGCTGAGGAGAACATCCGCTTCCCGTACCTATCCATGGACCTAGATTCTTTAAGTGGATGGACAGGCACTGAAGGATCGGCCAGTTCCTTCTTTGTGGCGGCAGCTACCACCATAGCATCCACAGAGACTCGTTTTGATAAAAATTCTTGTCTGATGGAGCTGTGATGAATTTGGAGGGTCTCCTGGGAGTGGGGTCCACTGAATCAGGAGCCGTCCATGCCTTTTAGCAACCACCTGCATGGGGGTCAGGGAGACACCCAGGAGGTGGAAGGACGAGAGACAAACGCCCCAAGATACACAGATTCGATCCTCCGAAGGGTTGAGGGCTGGCCAATTCCTCTGTTTAAGGATCTCCAGAATGTCTGCAAATGAGACATCTTCAGAAGGGGAACGGGGAACCCTCAGAATCATCCAGATCTGTGTCCGGCGTGATAGACTCAGGTGAGTCAATGTGCTTCCTGCACTTCCTCTTCCGAGGGGCTCTTCTGCCAAATCAGGAGAGGCCTCGAAGAGGATGAAATCCCCAAAGGGAGCTCCTGAGGAGTTGGCTCTCTGCGGTCCGGGATGAGGGAGTGAGTCGACTTACCCTGAGGCAGCATAGGGAGGGGCTGAGCCGACTGTGGAGTAGAGCCAGGCTCTAACACACTCCGCATGACCTCAGCACCCCTGTCAGGCAGAGCCAGAGGTCCCCTCCGAGAGCTAAGGACCCCTCGGCACCGACAGTGATGGCTCGAGGCCGAGCCGAACTCACTAGCGCCGGGCACCGAGAGGGAGAGGGGGGGACAAGGGTCCTCCCCCTCGAGCCGACGGAAGTCCGCCGAGATTCCTCCATGGAAGAAAACGGAGCCGACGACGGAGCCAAGACAATTGTCTCGCCCGAGGTGACCACAGTCTCGGTTCCGACATCGACCCGGCTCCAACTCAAGAGAGTCGAAGGAGGAAGGAGTTGATGGACCAGGACAGGCACCGACTGATGAGTCGGGCTCTGAAGCATCTGGGCTAGTGTCTCGGACTTGAGTAGTCGACTCACCACCCTCTGAAGGTCATGATCGGACAGCCTCGATGACCTAGAGGAATGAGACCTTTGGCTCGTTCAGACAGCAGGGAGATCCTGGAGCCGAATGAACGGAGCCAAGAGAAGGTGACCTAGACCTCTTTCTGGTTGTCGGCTCAAGATCTTGTCGGAGCCGACACGGGTACTCGATAACCTCGGCTCCGCCGAGCCGAGGAAGCCACAGAAACTGTGGACTGAGTCTTATCGGCTCCAGCGGAGCCGATAAAGGCAAAGGTTGAACAACCTGAGGTCTCGGCTCAGAAGAGACAGGGAATCTCAGGTCAACAAGCCTCTCAATATAAGCTTGTTTTTCTTTCCTGCAGGACCCTGGGGCTGAAGCCATGGCAGACAGCACAGGAGTCCTGCAGGTGCAAAGGCCCCAGACATTGACACAAGAAGCCGCCTGTCAGAGACATTTTCTGACAGCACGCATCACACTTCTTGAAATCCGAGACCTTTGTTTTTAGACATAGCCTAACTGGTGAACACAAACACACACTCAAACACACCAGTTATACCCTGTCAGAATAACAAACTTTAGTAAAAATACTAAAAATAAAGTACAATAAACAGTAGTACACTACACAAACACTCCTAGGGAAGGGAAGGCCTAAGGCCCAAGGAAGAACTAAAAGTTCTTTTAACAAGAAACGGGAAAAATTAGGTTCGGGATAAAGTTCAATGAACTACACTAATTTAAGAATAATTAAACTAAAAGGGTAAAAAGAGTAACTTTTATAGAAAAGCTAAAACTCACCAGGAACCGTAGAATAACCAACCTCGAAGCTGTAGCGGATCTGAGGTAACTCGCCTAGCATTGTGGGATATAAGGGGAGCCTCGGGCCGTGGAACCAACTCTCGAGCTTTAGAGTGGCGTCGAACCATCCAGCAAGAATGAGCGAGATAGACAACTTAACATTAGGAAGTTATGTACCTACCATAACGTTCCATGTTAGTTGTCTTCTCTCGCCTTCTTTCTTGCTTGTTGGGTTCGAGCCGATCCCTCGACGGCACTTGCTTTAGCTCGAGAACTCATTTGACCAGCTCGAGGCACCCCCATATCCCATGATGCAAGGCAGGAAGTACCCAGATCTCGTTTGTTGACAAAAGGGCAATAACACCAAGCATAAAATACTTCTCAAAGGAGGAAGAAACTTACAGATGGAAAAAGGACCAGGTTTGAATGGTCTTTAGCATAATAGTTTCTTATACAAGGTCTGTCCAGGCCAGGGGAAGGAGGGAGAAAGAGAGAGAAGACAGGTACATAACTATCTCTCTTGCTAACCTCTATCCTGGGTGGCTCAATGGAACAAACTCTTGAGGACTGTAGAGCCAAACTGGCTCTGTCCCTGGAGGCCAAGTCCAATTTGTAATGGGAAACAAAAGTGTGAGGTCGCTGCACAAATAGTGTCCAAAGGCAGTCTAGCTTGAAAAGCTGTAGAAGTAGCTAAACTCCTAGTTGAATGTGCTTTAGGTTTTGAGCACAGCTGTTTTCCCTGAACGTATAAATTTCAGTGATGACCGAGAATCCATCTGGACAAAGTCACTTTAGAAACAGGTAGGCCTTTTTTATTATCGCATAGGACCGCATAGAAAAAAAAGTTGATCAGATTTTCTAAATTTTTTGTTCTGTCCAAATAATATCTGAGCTGACGGTGGACGCCAAGATAATGTAGCTTTTGTTCAGCTCTATCTGAATAGTTAGGAAAAATACGGGAGATCAATGGATTGATTCAGATTGTTTTTGAAGCGACCTTAGGTAAAAAGGATGGATTAGTTCTCAAGGATACTCTGTCTTTGTGAAAAATCAAATAGGGGTCGAACTGAAAGAGCATGAAGTTCAGACACCTCCTGGCAGATGTAATAGCCACTAGGAATAAAGTTTTCCAAGAAAGATATTTCAGGAACAAGAAACAGCTGGCTCAAGGGGAAGAATCAAGGATGTCAGCACTAAATTTAGATCCCACTGAGGAGGAGGATTCCTGATTGGAGGCTTTAGTAGGAAAATTCCTTTCAAGAAGGCCCTGCAGAGCCTATGGGACATAATATTATGATCTGCTATCCGACATGAAAATTAGAAATAGCAGCCAACTGAACTCTGACTGTTGAAGAAGAGGAGCCTGCATGAAAAATCTCTGCTAAGAAGTCCAGAACTGCCTGAACAGGGGCAGTAAAGGATCAATATTTTGGGCCTTAGCCCAATAAGAGAAACGCTTCCATTTGCTTGTGTAAATCCTCCTGGTAGAGGATTTTAGTGAAGTTATTATGATATCTCTAACTGGGTTAGAGATCAAAGGAAGCCTGGCTAAGGAAGGAAGTGGAGCAACCATGCTGTGAGGTTGAGAGAATGGATTGACCGTGCAGCTGACCGATTGGTGAATCAGTAGATCTGGCACTGGGTCCAGATGCCATGGCTGCACCAAAAGGTGACGATGGAGGAACGGAACCAAACTTGTCGAGGCCAGTAAGGGCAATGAGAATCAATTTGGATCTCAAACGGTAGCTTTCTGGATCACCTGAGGGATCAGAGGAAATGGAGGCAAGGCATAAAGAAGTCCCTGGGGCCAATCCTGGGTCAGAGCGTCTCTGGGGATGGCCTGATAGAGGGAAGAGGCTGAAGAAGTTTGGACATTTGCTTTTGGGGAGTAGCAAAAGATCGCAACATGGACGACCCCATTCCAGAAAAATCTCTTCCACTATGGATTGCTTGAGAGACCACTCGTGAGGCATGAGAACAGCTCTGCTCAATCTGTCCGCTATAATGTTGGTTTTCCCAGGGATATGCGCTACCAGAAACCGATGAGAGGAGATCGCCATTGCCATAGTCTGAGCACAGGGTAGGACTTGGTTCCCCTGTTTGTTGATATACCAAACTACAGACATGTTGTCTGTGAGGACTGCAATTGTCCCACGGGAAGAAAGTCGTTGAGGGCTTGCAACGTTAAAAGCACTGCTCTCATCTCCAGGACATTTATGTGCAGATGGTACTCGAACGTTGCCACGTCATGAACCATCCTGCCCTGATAATGACCCCCACCCGATCAGGAGGCATCCGTGGTGACAGTGGCTATCGGGGACGGAGGTACAAAGCACCTGCCTTGGTGAACCTGAGAGGATGTGATCCACCAAGCAAGATGTTCTTTAGATGTTTGTGTCACCAGAATCTGGTGACGATTGGGAGTTGCTGGTATGACCACTGTGTGAACAGCATCCACTGAAGGAGGCGCATGTAGAATCGAGCCAGGGAAGAAGAGTGGCCGCAGCCATGAGACTAATACCTTTAGAACCATTCTGGCCTGTACCTTCTTGCTGGCCAGAATGATCCTGACATGAGTCTGAATGTCTGAAACTCTTTGTTCTGTAAGGGTAGCTGACATCCCAACAGTGTTTAAGTTTGCGCCTATGAAGGTAATAGACTGGCAGGGCGATAAGGATGACTTTTCAAGTTGACTGAGATGCCCAAATGAGAACAAAGGTCTATTGTGTAATCCCTGGCTTGTATAAGCTGATGCCTGGTGGTGGCTGACAGGAGCCAGTCGTCGAGATACGGAAACACCTGGAATCCTTGACGCCTCAGGTGAGCCGTGACCACTGCCATGCATTTGGTGAACACTCTGGGGGCTGTAGTGAGACCAAAGGGCAGGGCTCTGAACTGAAATGACTGGACCCAGCCGAAAGCGGAGAAATCTCCTGGAGCGCCTGTGAATTTTGATGTGATAGTGCATCCTGAAGATCTATTGAGCACATCCAGTTATCCTTCTGTAAGAAGGGCAGAATTGACTGAAGAGTGACCATTCGAATCTTGTCTTCCTGACAGACTTGTTGAGTCTGCTGAGATCCAATATTGGTCTCCAGTCTCCGTCTTTTGGGGACCAAAAGAACCTTGAGTAGATTCCGGCTCTGAATGGTCTATTGTAACTGGCTGAATGGCTCTTTTTGCAGTAGTTTTGCGATTTCTAACTCTGCAATGTCCCTTAGACCGGTGGTACATCTGGAAGGGAACTTGAGGGGAAGGGACTTTCCTCGAAGGAATTATGTAACCCTTGGATATGATCGACTGTACCCATCTGTCTCGGGTGAGGGGGATGCCAGGCTTCTGGGTACAGTGATAATCTTCCCGACTGCCTCCAAGGAGGGACAGCCGGCAACACCTCAGGGATGCTGAAAGGGCTTCTCAGGAAGAGACTCCCTGTTGCCCTGGTTCTTGGACCCCTCTGCCTCTAGAGCGCCTGTTGTTGTTACCCCTCTGCCTCTAGGGTAAACTGACCACGTGAATCCGCGTGACTCCTTGGGATTTACGGAACCACATCTTCCCACCCTTCTGTCCTTTGGGATAAGGCCTAGAAGGGTGGAAAACGGACTCCAACAGCAGAAAGAGTCTTGCCGTCCTGCTCACACCTGGTCAAGGTCTCTTCACCTGAGGGCCAAACAAAGCTGACCCATCAAAGGGAGAATTTGTAAAGGACGCCTTAAAGGATCCATAAAATCACATAGCCGCATCCAGGCTTGGCGCCTAAGAGCCACACCTGTGCTCGTGCTCACTCTGCCTCCATCCGCAGCATAAGATATCAGCCGCATGGAGGAGTTAGCAATGGAATTGAGGGTTCTAGCTTGAAGCAATCTTTCTTGGGCCCCTGCAGCTGTAGGATCCTGAACTACTTCTCCCAGCTCCTTCAGGATATCTCTCTCTGGAGTCTGGTGAAGTGACAAAGATAATTCAGCGAACGATAGCAAAGGTCGCTGAGGAAAACATCCGCTTGCCGTACCTATCCATGGTCCTAGAGTCCTTATTAGGAGGATGGACGGCACGGAAGGATCTGCAAGTTCCTTTTGGTGCAGCCACCACCATGGCATCAGCGGGGACACCCTTGGTAAGGAATTGTTTGTCACTAGGGGCAGTGATAAATTTAGAAGGCCTCCTAGGGACTGGCTCTACAGAGTCAGGAGCTGTCCACGCCTGCAATAACCTGCATAAGGGGTCGAAAGCGGAGACACCCAGGAGGTGGAGGGCCGAGATCCAAACGCCTCTAGGTATACTGACTCATCCTCAGAGGGATTGTTGGTGGGCCAGTTTCCTCTGTTTCAGAAGTTCTAGGATGTCTGAGAAGGAGACATCCTCAGAGGGGGATCTAGGGATCCCTCTGACTCATCAAAGTCAGTATCCGTGACAGACTCAGGAGTCTACATGCCTTACAAGTCCTCTTCCTAGGAGGATCTCCCAAACATCAGGAGAATCCTCGGAAGAGGGGAAATTCCCAATGGGGAAACCTGAGGCGGAGGATCTCTGGGTCCCAGCAAGAGAAGTGGCAGAGATGTCAACAGGTACAATAGAGGGAGGAGCTCACGGAAGAGACTGCTGACTGATACCAGTGGCCAGTACACTCTTCATCACCTCGAATGCTCCCTCCCAGGCAGGTCCGAGAGAAACCCGCCCGGAACAGGGGCCACACCGAAGGAAGCCTCGAGTCGGAGCCGAGCTCACCAAGGCCGAGGCTCCAAGGGGAAGAGCGGGCTCGACAAGGGTCCGATGCACTCACCCCTCGGAGGAGACCATGGAAGCCCGACCACGAATCCCTCTAAGGAAGAGGAGATAAGAGTAGGGGCTGAAGGGACAGAAGGCCTCCATAGCAGTAACCATGCCGAAGACTCCAACTCCAAACTCTGGGGTAGAGTCGAAGGAGGAACTGTAACGGGTGTGGACCAACAGTCGTCTGCTGAGACGGACTGTGTAGCATTTGGGCCAGTACCTGTGACTTGAGCAATCTACTGACCACTCTCTAGGTCATGATCTGACAACCTGATGACCTTGAAGATCGGCCCGATAGAAGAGGCGGCCGGAGCCCGAAGTATTGGCTCCAAGGAAGGAGACCTCGACCTCTTCCTGGAATGGGCCATCGGAGCCGATACTACTGATCCTGTCGGCACCGACCGGAGCCGGCAGAACGTTCGATGTATCGGCTCCAGCCGGAGCCGATACAGTAACGGTGTCGGAGCCGATCGGCCGACACCGAATGCCTGCCCTACATGGGTGTCGGAGCCGATCGAGGCCGAACACCGGCGTTCAACACGGGTGTCGGAGCAGCGATCGAGCCGACCCACAGTGGTCAGAGAATCGCAGAGTAGCCACCATCCGCATAAAGCTCGGTGTGATTCAGGAATCGGCTCCAGGCGGACTCGATCGACTCTATACGACGAGGAGCGAGGCCGCAGGCTTAGAACAGGCCGCAGAAGCCTGGCCTTGGCAGTTTTGGTTGATTTTTGTGGAGTCGACTTAGAGAGAGAGCCCCTCCGCTTAAGAAGACCCTGAGAATCAACTTATTATGCCTCCTGCAGGACTCTCTGGCTGAAGGAGTGACAAATAGCACAGGAGTCCTGCAGGTGAAGAGGGCCCAAACAGTACAGGCAAGAAGTGACCGTCTGTCAGAGACATCTTCTGACAGCACGAGTCACACTTAAAACCTTAAAACAAACCCTCTCCTTAGACATGGTGCCTAAACACAACACACACACACACCAGTCAAAATAAATTAAACTAATACCAAGAGGTATTTAGTAAAAACACCAACACACACACCCTAACAGGGGGATGGGATAGGAAATTTGACTGACTAAAAAAATTAAAAGAGACAGGGATTTCTGTGAGAAAAAGGTTAAAGTTAAAATTAAACTATCAAAAAATTAGTTTTAACTAAAAGAAGGGGCTTAAATATCACAAATGTGAACTACTTACCAGGAGCTGGTAAAGAGAAGACCTCCCAAGTGAAGCGGCAAACGAGATCTGGGTACTTCCTGCCTTGCATCATGGGATATGGGGCTGCCTCGAGCTGGTAAAAGGAGTTCTCGAGCTAAAGCAGGTGCAGTCGTCGGGAGGGATCGGCTCCGAACCCATCAAGCAAGAATGAAGGCGAGATTGACAACTTAACATTAGTCATTCATTGAACATCTATTTAGCAAAGCTGCTTTTCATCTAATGGCAAATTTCCAGGAGGGCAAAAAAGTACCGAGCGACTTCAAAAAAAAAAAAAACAAAAAACAACTTTAAAACCTGCCAAGGTGGGGCTATGCCCTCCCACACCCCTCCTAACAAAATATACCAACTTTGAGATTGCACTACAGTGGGGAAAAGGGCAAATTCCAGACGGTTGCCAACCGCTGGTTTGCCCTAGTTAAAATTTGCCATTTGATGAAGAGCGGCTTCACTAAATAGGCATTTGACGAATGGCTATTCACTGAATTGCCATTCGACAAAATAATACAGACCCCTTACAACCTCTGAAGCTGCTACTCACAATAAAAATTTCTGGACTCCACCACAGCTAACCTCCGTAGCTGCTACTTGCAATAAAAAGCTCTGGACTCGACCACAGCTATTAAGAAATCATCATCTTAGCAGATTTTTTTTTACTTTTATGCATAAACAATTAGTTGGACAAAGCTAAGATATCCTGTCTTGCAACCTCTGCGGCTGCTACTCACAATAATTAGCTCCGGACTCCCCCACAGCTATTAAGAAATCACCATCTTAGCCATTTGCATGCAGTTTTTTATTTAAAAATTATTACTCTGGACAGCACAATGCTTCTGTCAGCAGCTGGGTTCTCCCCAACATGTATTTTTCGTTTACTGTTCAACTATTTCCACTTCTCCCCACCCCCCAATACAGTGATATTACCTGTTTTTTACTGGTAGCACAAACACCTAAAATGCTGCTGCCTTTTGTATAGCTTTCAAATACTGGTTGAGTTCTTCAAATCACTCTAACAGACCAATCCATAATTTCATATTCTATATGGGAAGGCGTCTCTGATCAGTACTAGCAAGAAACTACGATCCCTCATAAAATCATCTAAGGCCAGCTTCGAAAGAAAAATTGCACAAGACACTAAAGATAATCACAAGGCCTTCTTTAGTTATGTCAGAAACCTGGGAGGCAACTCCCAGATATGCTCTGAGTTAGTGCAAAATGACAAAAAATACACTGAACTCACAGACATTGCCAACATCCTGGCAGAAAGGTTCAGTGCAAACTTCTCCCCCCCTTCCCCCCCAAAAGAGCAAATGTCTATCCCAACAGAGTGTAGCCTTCCTGAGATCACAGATGCACAGGTGAGAGCTGCCCTCTCCAAAGCAAAAAATACAGCATCAATGGGACTAGACGGTGTCCTGGACTGCGTCTTACACGAGCTCCAAGAAGAACTAAACCCTCATATAAAGTCACTGTTCAATCTCAGCCTTACTACAGGATATGTACCCAAGGAATGGCGTACAGCAACAGTGGTCCCACTCCACAAAGGTGGTGCCACAACATACCCCGGAAACGATCACCCTATAAGCCTGACTAGCCTGGTCTGCAAAGCTATGGAGCGTATCATCATGGAAATCATAAACAAAGACATTGGGAACCTCCAGACACTGGATCATACCCAATTCGGCTTTGTTAAGAGCAGATCTTGCCTCATGAACCTGGTCGACTTCTTTGAAACAGTTACCAAAGCCATAGATGAAGGGAAGGTAGTCCACACAGCCTACCTAGACCTCGCAAAAGCCTTTGACACAATACCCCACTCGGGCATCATAAATAAGCTCACCAGCTTAAATATCAACCCCTATGTCACAAGATGGGATGCAAACTGGCTCAGTGATAGAACCCACATGGTCAGAATAGCAGGTGCCATGTCAGACTCTAAACCAGTTACAAGTGGTGTCCCACAAGGCTCAGTCCTGAGACCTCTCTTGTTCGGTATATATTTCTCCGAGGTACAGACTAACACGGGTAGACTATGGCTGACCAAGTTCGCAGATGACTGCAAACTGGGTGCCATAATCGACTCTCCGGCTGACACAAGCATCCTCCAAAAGGGTCTCACAGAGACGGATAACTGGTGCCAGTGCCATGGCCTAAAGCTAAATGCCAAAATGTGCATAGTTATCCCCTTTGGGAAAAACAAAGTGCCCACAAATTACCACATAGGTGGTAATCCATTAAGTACGGAAGAAGTAATTAGGGACTTGGGGACCCAAGTAGATAGCAATCTCTCCTTTGACAATCATGTTGCCAAAGTGGTTAGAAAGACCTTCTATATAGCCCACCTTATCACAAAAGGGTTCACATCTAGATCAAGAGAGGTCATTGTGCCCCTCTACTCATCACGTATCATTCCCATAATTGAATACAATGTCCCATTTTGGATGTACCTTACCCGTCACTTGCAGCAACTGGAAAGACCCCAAAAGTACCTCACCAAGAGGATCAAGGGGCTCAAACAAATGCCCTATGCAGTTCGGCTAAAGAAACTCCAGCTCTACTCAGTTGTGTACTGCCTACTCAGAGGCGATCTGTGTCTGACGTATAAAGCCATGTCCAACCCAGAATTAATGGACATGCTTCACCTCAGGAAATCCAAATCCCTTAGAGCTACATGCTCCAGGGTCTTGAACCTCAGCACAGAAATAAATAATACATGCTGGAGGGACAGATTCATATCCCAGAGGCTCCCCTCACTCTGGAACAAAATCCCAATCCATGTTAGGCAGAGCCCCTCACTGACCCTCTTCAAGAGAAGTCTTGACGAGTGGATGGGAGATCTTAAGTTTACCCCTGGGATCTCTTCTGTGTCTCTGCTTGACAGAGGTACAGTAAACTAACCTTAAAAGGGCTACCTTCTGTGACCTACTATACAGAGGCACAGTCAACGAATCTAAAAGGGTGGCGAAAGCCAAACACACTCTGAGCCTAGTATCAACCTATGAACCTATGAGTGCCTAATCCTTTTAAGGCTACATATTTTTTGTGTGTTCTTCTATTGCCCTTGTCTTATTGTGTAACTAAGTAATCCCAACCCTACCATGTCCTAACCACTCCCACCCCCCTCCTTTCTGCCCAATGCAAAGGTGATAAATATCACCTGTGGTTTGGGTGCCATTTTCAAATCTCCTATCTCTCTCCCGTAAGTGCGGTGATTTGATTCAAAATATATTACTGAATGTACAATGTCAAAATGCTTTATTCATGTTCTGTTGAATGATGATTAATTTCTCGTCCGTTAACCAACCAGAGTTATATTTACTAGTGCAATCTGATCTACTTTGCAGTTGCTTTCTTTTTGTACTCATGTGACTGGCAGGTATTGTTTGTTAGTGAATCTCTGGTCACGTTGTTAACTGTTCTCATAAATAGTCATAACCTACCACTAGAAATATAGTTTTCTAGTTGGAAACTGTATACTAGAACTATATTTTTCCCGCTTATGCTGTTGCAGACAAACATTAGCATTGCAGTTGGTATCTGTTAGTAATGTTAATTTATTACAACTGTATCCAGTGTAGTATTATGTTGTAATAGCAACATATATCAGCGATTTCTACTATTCATAGTAGTATAGAAAGAAATAAGATGATATAATAACTAACTTTAGAGAAAGAGAGCATGAGAAGACTGTCTACCTTGATCTGAGAGCTGAACATTACAATGACGTACTAACTGAATGTATTGTAATAGTTGCTTAAGGTGTCACTACACTTACTGTTGCTATCTTTTATTTCCCTGCCATTCGTCTCACTATCATCCCTCTTCTCTGTTTTTTATTTCTAGTTTTACTTTTATGCATAAATAATTTGTTAGACAAAGCCAAGATACCCTGCCTTACAACCTCCTTGGCTGCTACTCACAATAATAAGCTCCAGACTCCGCCACAGCTACTAAGAAATCACCATCTTAACTATTTGTATGTAGTTTTTATTTCAGAGTTATTTCTCTGGAGAGCACACCACCACAGTTGGCAGACGGGTTTCTTCCCCCCACATGTAGTTTCTTGATTTACTGTAATAGAGTCCCGATCTGTTCAACTATTTCTTCTTTTCCCAATCCCCAACACAACGATATTACCCATTTTTACTGGTAGCACTAACACCTAAAATGTTGTTGCCTTTTGTATAACTTCCAAACACTGCTCGAGTTCTTCAAATCACTGTAACATACCAACCCATAATTTCATTCTCTATACCAGTGCCTGATCCTTTTAAGACAATAGATTTTTTTTTTGTTTTTTTCTACTCACCTTGCCCTGGTTCTTCCCACTCCATTTGCCCTCACTGCACTCAAGCTCACTCTGCTCCCCTACCCTACTCCCATTCCCACCCTCCCCCTTTGATTTCACTTATAATTAACCTCTTAACATACCCCCTTTTCTAATTAGCCAATCACAGGCATATCACCAACCCCACCTTATACTAAACTCCTCCCCAACCACTTATATTACACACCCTTACAACTATTCCAACATTAACCATATCTTCTACCTTACTCTCCTAGTAAGACCAACATGAACAAATTTATCACTAACCCAAATCCTTACCCACCCTTTATACTATGTGTATTACTGACCACAACTTGCCATGTTGCATCATATCACCACAACATACAAACTTCTTACACTCATCCACCACTCTTCTCATAACCCCCCTTCACACCCCAACAATCAACTACATTATTTTCCCCATACCTATTTAACAACACTACTACCGAACTCTTCTCATTCAAGTAGGTAAAAATAAAGACAACTCCTTACATGTTACTCAAATATCTCAAACTATTGCTCAAACTCATACACCTACACCACATCAACTCAGCTCACATTAAACTTAGCAGTGACATACACCCCAATCCAGGCCCTCCTATTACAAAACAAACAACTTACTTCACTAACTACCCTAATCTCCAACATAATAACACAGATCTCCTTGTTCTTAATATGAACCTATGAAGTATTCTCAATAAAATCCCCAAATTTAATACAACCCTCATCCAATATTGTCCAGACATATTCATAATTACAGAAACGTGGCTAAAACCACATATACAAGATAATGAGATACTAATCCCTGGGTATAACATCCATAGGCTTGACAGGATTCATAAATGGTGTGGAGGCACTGCCATAATATACAAAGATAACCTCAACATAGAATGGTTAATAACAAACTACCCAGACCACAATAATTTGGAGTCCTCACCACTCACCTTAAAATCAATCCCAATAACAGTATCATTCTGATAGCAATCTACATATCCCCTGGTAATAACCTATCCACCATTGAAGACTTTCGCTGTTGGGTCAGTTCAACATATAATCAAGAAACCATAACCATGGGGAACTTTAGATTGGTCCTCCATCACCTCCAATAATCCAGCTAATTTTATTAACCTCCATAGTTTCCATCAAATTATAAACTCCCCTACTAGGACTAACAAGCACACCAAAAACAATCTATACTGGTTTAGACCTTAACAAATAAACTCTCCCTCTGTTACTAATCTGGATGCCTCCCACGTATCTATCCAAGTAAAAACATAGCTTATAAATATACACTTAAAAGGAATTTCTTACCAGAGGTCTTTATTACCCTTCTGCAGAAATGTGACTGGACCCCCCTCAAGCACCTTCAGCTTGATTAGGCTGACTTCAATGACAAATTCCTAAATATTTTAAATAATTGTGTTACGCTAAGAAAATGCCGAACAAAATCAAAATATATACCAGTGCTTACCAAAGAGCCCAAGAAGCTTCTTAAACTAAGGCATAAAACCTGGTACTACTGTCAAAACACTAAAGATGAAACAACCCTGCTCAGCTTTCGCCAACTGCGCAACCAAGCCAAAAAACAAATCAAACAAGACAAAAAAGCATACTACACAACACACACAATAAATTCCTGCATAAACCCCACAAATTCTGGCAAGCCATTAATAACCTCCTAAAACCAGGTCACATTACACCACCTACACCTACCACTACTAACTCTGTCAATAACATTGTCTCCCAGTTTAACTCTTTCTTCATTAACTCCATCTTGTCCCTGACATGTAACAGCAGCACCTCCCCATCCTTATCAAAACAGACCACAAAGAACCTCAACTCATTCTCTTTTAAACCTATTCAGACTAGTACCATTAAGAAGTTACTGTCCAGACTTAAGCCCTCTTCAATCGCAGTAGACCAGCTTCCTAACAATTTTCTCAAAATACAGCAGATGCCGTCTCTGTCCAATCTCCTTCCTAATCAACCGGTCCATCACCGAACAATACATCCCAAGAATATGCAAACTCTTGCACATTGTCCACTTCATAAAGGTGGCATATCCAAGAACTGAATAACTATAGACCAATAGCCATTATCGCTCCTGTGCAAAAATTCTGGAAAAATGCATACATTTACAAATGCTCCAATACCTTCTAAACACTAATCTGCTAACTTCCTCCCAGCAAGGTTTTAGGCCAAAACATAGCACTACCACTGCAATTGTCAGTTTTCCTAATACTATTAACCACTTTAGAAACACCGGACTCCAAGTACTCACTATATTTCTTGACATGACAAAAGCTTTTGACAGTCTCTCATCAAAAACGTCTGAATGAGTTAGCATCCCTAAACCTATCCCAATCCACTCTCTCTTAGTTTGTAAGCTATTTATCAGACTGTCAATATGCAGTTAAATGGCATATTCAACTATCTTCTCTTTTACCTGTCACTGTAGGTGTACCTCATGGATCAATTCTTGGCCCACTATTTTTCTCTATCTTCACAAATAAGCTCTCATCTGCTACACAAAACATTACTATCATACAATATAATGACAATTCTACCCTTATTTGTTCAGCCCCCCCCCCCCCCCCACACACACACCTGCACTACTACACCCATATTGCCTTTAATGACACAGAAAACTACCATTCTGGCTCTCAACTTGTTCTCATTTTCAATACAACTAAGCTTATGCTCTTTATCAGTAACAAACTATTAGACCACCTACCCCCTTTCACCATCTCTTCCTCCAATAACACTACTATAGAGCCAGTGGAACAGACCAAGCTCCTAGGGGTGACCATAGATAATAACTTTAGATTTGATAAACACCTTGCAATAGCTATCAAGAAAGTGCATATGAAACTAGTCTCTCTCTATAGAATCAAAGCCTTCCTCACTGCCTCCACTAGACATGCCATATCCAGAACTCATCTTCTTTCTACTCTATTATATGCATCCCCAATTTTCACAAACCTCAGAAAAACTGATTTAAGCACATTTGAGTCATGCTACAATAAGATAGCAAGATTAGCCTCAAATCTCTCATACAGATCACGCCACTGCAATGCACTACAGCTCCCAAAATGGCATGAAGTTCCCAAACTACTTACCTTTAACCAATTAAATTTCACTCATACCATCTTCTAGCAGCTGCCCTGCTCTCAGTGACCTAGTTCAATCCTACTCCTGTCCTTGTTCACTAAGGTTCTACTAAAAGTAACCAAATCTAATAATAGCTATGCAGACTACCTATTCTTATACCAAATAGCTACATTATGGAACTCCTTACCACAAGTAATACTTAATACTACTTGAACTTCTACATTTAAACATCTACTAAAAGAACACCTTACTAACAACTGGCTTTGCTCCTATACCAAAGCCGGTTGAAAATATGTCTCTGTAACCTTAAACTGTCTTTCCACTACTTTCTATCGAAACCATTCAGCCTCTCTTCTTCTTAGCCACCTAATATCTAGTTTCTTACTTTCTGCCATTTCTTCACATTAGCCTCTGTTTCTACCACTATACTTTATAAGAATTTTTTTCTTCTTTTAAAGTCTATTAACATCATCAGATACTTAACTTGTATAACAAGCATTCTAAATTGTGGGCTGTGTATCCCATTATATACTCAAGTGTTTTTTTATTCCATTATTGTTTAATATTAGCTTTTCTTATATTTTTGTTAAACAGTATCTCTTTATGTATATTTTTTTAAAATTATTTGTGCTTTAGAGCTTTTTTCCCCAGGCCTTTGCTGAAAATGTGCCATTGACCCAGTCGGACATTCCCGGTAAACAAATGTAAAATAAATAAATATAACACCAAATATAATGACACATTTTCTTTTACCAATAAATGTTTCATTTGCCCTTTCAGCTGCAGCAGAAAATTGCATTTTTCTTTTTTCTCTCTTATATTTCCATGGAGGTAAGCTGATAGTGCAATAAAACAGAGAAAACTAGGCTCTTCAAGGATAAAAATTAATGATTTATGAAAGTATGCAACTTGTTTTCACATCTGGGAGGATAAAGATTAAAAAGAACAGATGCCAATTAGTATAAGTAGAAGCAAAGGAAATAACATGTGTCTTAGCACAGATAACCTCAATTTCAGGTTAATTAGGGTCTGTATTAGCAACTGTCTATTTGACACAAATTGATGACGTATATAGTTATGCTTGTTTGAACAGCTAAGAGGTTTGCTCTATCATCAAGCTCAATGAATGTGGTACCATTAACTACTACTTCAGCACACTGCTGTATACTGCCTTTGGGGTTTCTGATATAGTTGTAGAAGGCCTTATCATTATCTTCCACTTGGGAGGCTATCTTAACTTCAAAGCTGGCTTCACTTGGCCTAATTATCCCGCTTATTTGCCTATTTACTTTGATGAGAAAGTTTCTATTTTTGATGGAAATTTCCCTTCCTGATTTTTGCCATATTTTTCCCATTTGTTGTATATCCTGTTTATCTTGGGATGGCACCAGGGTGGTTTATCCCTAGGGTTAGTCCTCGGCTTACTTCTGGTAGGTACAGCAGCCTCTGTGCAGCCACTGACATGGTTGTACAGAGTTTCTGAGAGGAATTCAGTATAGGCTGTTGTGTTCTCTGTGTTTAAAAGGGCACTGAAGTTTGACAATCTATCACTTAGTAAAAGGTAATTTGCCTTGGAATATTTCCTAACTGTTACTGATTATAATAGGATTACAGATTTGTGTTTGATTTTGAATGAAACAGCTTTATGGTCAGACCTTGCCAGGGATGATGAGACATGGAGAGGGGGTGCAAGCATTCTCCCATATTTGTAAGCACAAGGTCAAGTATGGTGGAGCCCCAAGTGGGTGTATTCACTGGGTGCTGTTTATATTTATGACGTCCAGGAATCTCTGTACTTGAACATTTGAGGCTGTGTAGGATTCCCAGTCTACAGAGGTGTAATTAAAGCCTCCCATGAGTAGTGTCTCCAGTATGTACAAGTATGCACTGTGAGCTTTTGGGGGCATGGAGGGTGACCTATATCTGATTAGGATATGGTACAGGATTTTGTCTATGGTGATCTGCATGTGGAAGAACTCCAGCAGGTTATTCTGTTTGATCACCCCAGAGGTATGTTTGCTAATGATGCATATTGAGACATCTCCTCCTTTAGCTTTTTTCTGTGCAGCTACTGGTCTAAAAGTTTAGAAGTACAGAAACCTTGCACTGCCAGGATACTCTCTGCCACTTTAAACTATGTCTCTGTAGCTACACAGTTGTCTATATTCTTGAGTCTGAGGAGGGTTTGGAGGGAGTGTAGTTTTTTGTTTAGGCTCCAGGCATTGAGCTGTAACACCTTGAAGTTCAGTTGAGTTGATTTTGTTATGTCAGTAGATCTGTCAACTCAGCAAATTAGGGGTGGATAAAGTTTTAGCCAGTTTTTGAAAATCTAGAGGGTGAGGTGCAGACCATCCTTGGCAAAGCAATGTGGTATGTTAACCATGTCCTCCCAAGCTGACAAATACTGGATCCCCTTAGAATGACACCAGAATGACAGCTAATTGTTGAAATCAATCATTTTTGCTCACACTGAGGCCTCACCCTCACTGGCAGTAATATGCTGATCAATGCTAGGCTCATACGAGCCTGAGACATATAGTCTGAATGTTCCATAATGTCTCTCTTCATATAGTCTATGGAAGTGCATCTCAGGTCATTTACAGTTACATAGACTATGATGGAATCATAGTGGTACCTGTGGTGTAACGACTTGAGTGCATGTGTGATTTGGCAGATTCTGGCTCCAGATAAGCAACTAGCAGTTATCTTCTCCTTGTTCAGCTTAGTTAGAGGGGCATCAGGATATCTTACAACGGAGTCCCCTGTGATGAGAGTCCTGGAAAGTGTGTTTGCTGGCTTAGTGTTTGGGATTCCACTGAGAGTGACAGTAATTGCGACATTAGGTGCTCTTCTTTCTGAGTGCCTTTGAGCTTGTTGAGGCATATCTTTGGCAATGGGTTATCTAGGCAATCTTTGTTGTTTAGGAAGATTGCTTTTAAGTAATTCAGCATATGTTAGCCTGTGTGTGTGTTGTGTACTATGTACAGTGGGTGCTGTGTGCATGGTTTCGACAACCTGATGTGGACTTCTACTCAAGACTTTAACCTCCATTGTGCAAGTACACCTCTCGCATAATGTGTCTTTAAGGATTAACTGGTTGTCAGTGAACAAGAGACAATTGCTACATCATCTCATGATGTCCATATCACCAAGCTGGCTACAGAGAAGTTAGGAAATTGCATATCCATACTGTCCAGTCTTTTGAGTTGTGAGCTACACGGCAGTGGTGTATTGGGGTTAGAAGGCTATTAAGGCTGCCTTATCAGATCAAAATATGCTAAAAAGTACTAAATTCTACCAACTTTAATGTACACACAACACTGAATTCAACTAAATCTGCAGGTATTGCCACTTGACTCCCAACTAGCTGATCCAAGCCTGTTGGCACACAAGGTATTTGCATTATATTGCTGCTTTATAGCATAGAGTTTTCTTTCCAGGTGTTTGTGACTGTAGTGGGCACTGCTAATCCATACAAACATGCAAAATTTCTAGAAGCACATAAAAAAACAGAAAAAAAGCCCAAAAAACTAAACTAATCAGCCCTCTGGCCAATGAAATGACTACTCTGTGTGTCCTTTTGTTTACTTCCCAACTCAGACAGACCAGGTAAACACCTCTTACCACAAGATGAATAAACCTAGTTCTCCAGATGTAAAAAACACAGTACAAGAGATCCACAAATGCAATGCTATGACAAACTACTTACACAACTAGCTGGAAATCCCTTGCTGAATGCAATTTCAAGACAGCCTTACAGCAGTAATACTGCAAGAAATATTAATTTTTTAACAAAAAAAAGTGAAATACACACATAAAAACATGAAACAGTAGTGATCACTCAAAATAACTTAAGACTGATTTAGCAATCAAAGGAACTTATCTTTGTCTGGATGGTTCTGGATGCATGTTAAGACACTACTTGAATGCAGACCAGGACTCCAAGCTGTACTGAGATCCTGGAAACTGAGCAGGAGACAATATGTAGTAAAGGAGTTTTACTCAACAACAATAGTGGTTTGTTTGGTGGACACTCAGTATCATGGATCTATGGAAAACAATGGGAGGTAAGAACACAAATAGCTTAAACAACAGTCTACAGCAATGAAAGATGGGCGTGAGGGACTTTGGAAATCAGATTATCATAATGGCTGGAGGTCACAGACACAGCCTTACTATAAAAAAGCAACGGCACTAAGGGTAGCAGGGTTGGGGAAAACCGGACTAGCTAGACAGGCATAAAATCAAATAAAGGCAATATTGGAGCTCTTTCACAAACTTGCCTTAATGCGTTAGTGGGGTACAGGGCAGACAAAGAATGCAACTTTAAGAAGGCAAAAGATACGCAGAATATAAAAACACCGAAGCCCAAACTGGAGTAGAGCCAATTCTCTCACTATTGCCCTTCTACTTCAGTTTAAGGCAACAGACTATACAAAATTTTAACAGTAACCCTATTTATGGAAAAAATGCAATAATAAATGACTAAGGCTCAAAATTTCATAGTATTATGTAGTTCTGCCACCACTGTAAATTAAACTACAAGACTATGGACCAGCAGGATTTAAAATATAAATGGACAGCTTTTACAAGCAATTCTACTTGTGGAAATAGAACTGCAGAATAAAACAAAAAACAACCTTCCTATAAATGTTAATAAACAAGACTAAGGTCCCAGAACAAACTTAAAAATGCAAACAGATGTTATCAGTCCAGAAAAGTACAAAGTATTAATGCCACACAGGTCACTAAGTGCAACTTAAATATTTAAGCAGAATTGAAATAAAACAATTTAATTCTCTCTCTCTCATTTTTTTTGAAATGCTAGTTACTCACAGTTCCACCCCTCTCCAAGTCTTGGATAAAAAACGCTGCGTGAGGGTATCTTTCTGCTGGAGGGGCATACAATCAAATACAGGCAATAGTGCAGCTCTTTCAGAAATTTTAGCTTAACATGTTAATCGGGCATGGGGCAAACAGAGAATGGAACTTTAAGGAGGTAAAGATAAGCATAATATAAAAGCACTGAACCACAAACTAGAGCAGTGACATTTCTCTCATTATTTGCTTTCTTCTACAGTTTTAAGGCACTAGACTATACAGAAATTTACCAGCAGCAGTGTTTATGGAAAATATGGAAAAATAAATTACTAAGGCTTAAAATCTTGCAAGATTACACAACTCTGCCACCACTGTGAATTAAACTACAATACAAACTGATAGATTTTACAAGTAATTCCACTTTTGGAAACAGAAGTGTGGAATAACACAGAAAAAAAATCTTTCCACAACTGTTAATAAATAAGACTAAGGTCCCACAACAAATTTAAAAATGCAGATAGATGGAACAGAGCAGAAAAGTACAAAGTATTGTTAGATAAAAATGTATCTCTCATGATTATTCAACACAAAATGCATATTAACTTACAATTTCTTCACAAACATGTTTGATGAATTATTTAAAATTTGTTCATGTTAAAAATGATATGTAGTACAGATGCATAGTTATGTAAATCACAATTACTTATTGTAGTTCTGAGTGTTTCACAACTGCATTCTAATATCAAGCTGCAAGTGTATTAACAGATGACTGAATGTAAAAAAACAGTGCTGAAGGAGTTAAGGGATGTTACAAAGAATGGTTTCTGAAAGGAAGAAAGAAAGTACAGTTGTGTACACTTACCATAAATGTAGATGTTTGAGTGTATTCACTGTTGCAGTCATCACACTTGGGTTATCCTGCCATGGGTAGCCCGCAGTCGGCCCAAATACCAGAGGCTTAGTATTTCTGCGTTGGTTGCTGTAGGTCCAGGACTGATGTCAGGTCATCAGTGGTATAAAAACAGGCAGCCGATGCCATTACATCAGTTTTTCTTGCCCCAAATGTCAGGAGCCCCCAATAGGGATCTAAGTTATGGTGGAGTAACCCCACCAGGAGAAAATAAATACCAACAGCCCTGTAAGGGTGAGGAAGAGAGAGAGAGAGAAAGAGAGACAAGGGGGCTGCAGGGTGGGAAACCACGACTGCAACAGTGAATACACTCGAACATCTACATTTATGGTAAGTGTACACAACTGTACTATGTTCTTCGTGTTTCACTATTGCAGTCATCACACTTGGGTTGATTCCCAAAGCTGAGGAATGGGTGGAGGCAGTCAAGAAGAGTTGGGGCTGGCTAGTATGCCCTGCAGGACTGCGGTTGCAAAACCTGCCCTAGATTTTGAAAAGATAGGCAGGTGGTAATGTTTGGTGAAGGTATGAACAGAAAGTACAGTTGTGTATACTTACCATAAATGTAGACGTTCGAGTGTATTCACTGGTGCAGTCATCACACTTGGGTTATCTGCCTGCAGCTGGTCCTCAGTCAGCCCAAATACCAGAGACTTAGTATTTCTGCGTCGGATGCTGTCACGTCATAAGGGGTATAAAAACAGTCAATGCCATTATATCAGTTTTTCTTGCCCCAAATGTCAGGAGCCCCCCAAATAGGGAGCTAGGTTATGTTGGGGAACACACCACCAGTAAAAAGTAAATACCAATACCCCAGAAAGGGTTAGTAATAGCCATAGATAGGAGAGAGAGAGAGAGAGAGAGAAAACCAGGGGGGCTGGAGGGAGGGAAACCAGGACTGCAACAGTGAATACTGTCGAACATCTGCATTTATGGTAAGTATACACAACTGTACTATGTTCTTCGTGTTTCACTGTTGCAGTCATCACACTTGGATGGATTCCCAAAGCTGAAGAAGGGTGGAGGCAGTCAAAAAGAGTTAGGGCTGGCTAATATGCCTTGCAGGACTGCTATAGCAAATCCTGCCCTGGATTTGGAAAAGATAGGCAGGTGGTAATGCTTGGTGAAGGTGTGTACAGAACTCAAGGTAGCAGCCTCCAGGATACCCTGGTAGGGACTCCCCTGAGAAATGCTGTAGAGGTAGATGTTGCCCTAGTGGAATGTGTTCTGACCCCCTGAGAGGTTGGTTTCCCATGGTGCTTGTAGCAGAAATAGATGCAGTGTGCCATCCATTTGGAAATGGTTTGTTTTGAAATGGCCTTGCCCTCTGCCCCTGTTGCAAAGCTGACTAGTAACTGGTCAGATTTTCTCTAGGGCTTAGTCCTATCAAGGTAGAATCTGAGCTGTCTGTGCACGTCCAAGGAGTGCAGGATCCTTTCCCCTTTGTTTTGAGGATTAGGGAAGAAGGTTGGCAATGGAAGGATTGAGTGAGAGCCACATTTGACACCACTTTGGGCATAAAGGAAGGGTTAGTCCTGAGGGAAACCCTGTCAGCATGGAAAATAATGAAGGGTTCCACAGCCATGAGTGCTTGTAGCTCAGGCACTCTTCTAGCTAAAGTGATGGCGATAAGCAAGGCTGTTTTCCAAGAGAGAAATTTTATCTCTGCTGAAGCTGCAGGCTCAAAGGGGGGGCGGGTGAGCTTTTCCAACACAAAGTTAAGGTCCCAAGCAGGGGTAGGGGCTCTTCTTGGTGGCCTTAAGTTGTTAGCCCCTCTCAGGAACTGTTTGATGAGAGGGTGTGAGAAGAGAGGTGGCTCAGTGCTGTAATGTGCAGAGATGGCAGAGGCATGGATTTTAATGGAAGAGAAGGATTGGCCCCTGTGGAGTAGTTCTGCTAGGTAATCCGTAATCCAGGAGGATAGGTAAGGAGGGCTGTGTTGGGTCAGCTCCTTTAGTTTGGATCCAGGAACAATACCTTTTCCACTTGTCAGCATAGGATTTTCTAGTACTGGGTCATCTGGCTTCATGTATGACATCCAGGACCTGTTTGCTTAGGCAGGCCACTGGAGGAGAAGTCAAGGAATAAGCCAGGCTGCTAGGTTCAGGGTCTGCAACTGTGGATGCAAGAACTCTCCCTCCTGCTGAGTCAGGAGAGTTGAAATCTGTGGGAAATGCCACGGAGGCAACGGGGATAGACTGCTCAGTAGTGGGTACCAGTGCTGGTTTGGCCAGTTCGGGGCAATCAGGATTGCCCTTGGTCTTTCCTCCCTTATTTTGAGTAATACTCTGGTAAGAAGAGGTAGAGAGGGAAATGCATAGTTTGAGAGGTTTGCCCACTGGAAGGATAGGGCATCCACTTTCCAGTCCTTGCTGTGAGGTTCCCTGGTGCAGAATTTGCTGAGCTGGTGGTTGTAGGGGGAGACAAATAGGTCCACATTCAGGGTACCCCATTTTTGGGTCACAAGGCTGAAGGTGTTATGGTTTAATTGCCACTCGTGTGGCTCTAGGAGATTTCTGCTTAAGTTGTCTACTAGAGAGTTTTGGTTGCCTGGCAGGAATTGAGCTTGCAGGTGAATATGCATGGCTGAGGCCGTGTTCCAAAGGGTCATGGCTATCCTGCAGAGTGAGTAAGAGTGGGTTCCCCCCTGCTTGTTGATGTACCACATTACTGTGGTGTTGTCGGTTTTGATTAGTAGAGGCCCCGGAGAGAGCAGGGATCTGAAAGCTGTCAGAGCGTGCTGAACAGCTAGCATTTCTTTTTGGCTGATGTACAGATGAATTTGGTTTGGGCTCCAGTGGCCCTGAATGCACCTGCCATCCAGGTGAGCACCCCAGGCATAATCTGATGCATCTGTGGTTAGGGTCTCGGTGGCGTGGGGTTGTGAAAAGGGAAGTCCCTTGTTGTGGTTGCATGCTGCTGCCCACAAAGAAAATCTTTCCTTAGACAAGATATCATAGGTATAATAGTTTCCAGGTCCTGAGAGTGTTGACACCAAAGGCTCTATAAGTACCACTGAAGTTTCCTCATATGCAGGCTGACATATGGAATTAGTAGAATGCAGGAGGCCATTAACCCTAGAGCTTGCAGAATTTTCCTTGCAGATAACTGGGTTCTGGTGGCCAGTTGAGAGAAGTAGCCTGTCAAATATGCTTGTTTTTCTGGAGTTAGAAATGCCATCTGGGATGCTGTGTTCAGCCTTGCACCCAGGAATATAATTTTTTGATTGGGGAATACTTTGGATTATAGTGTACCCCAGTGAGGTTAGTAGGTCCTTTACAAATGTCAGGTGCTGTAACAGCTTTTCCTGACTGTCTGCCTGAATCAGGCAGTCGTCCAAGTAAGGGTAAATTTGAATATTTCTTTGTCTGCAAAAAGCAATGGCTGGTGCCAGGCATTTTGTGAAAACTCTGGGAGCAGTGGATAAGCCAAAGGGAAGTGCAGAGAACTAATAATGCATAGATCCTGCCCTGAAACCTAGATATTTTCTGCAAGAATCTCTGAATGGGATAAGCAGACAGGCCTCTTTGGGGTCTAGAGTGGCTAACCAGGCATATTTGGACAGCATAGGGAGAAGCTGCTGTAGTGTGAGCATTTTGAATTTTGGTACCAGCAGGAAGGTGTTTAGAATAGATAGATCTAAGATTGGGCACCAGGTGCCCTCTTTTCTGGGTACCAGAAAAAGTCTAGAATAGAAACCTTGGCCTATCTGATCTGCAGGAACAGGCTGAATTGCCCTCATGGAGAGCAGGGAATGAACTTGGTTTTGTGCCTCTGCCCACTGGTTTGGAGGAAGATCTGGGAATCCCTTTGGGGTTGGTAGTGTGTGGAAATAAAATTTGTACCCCTGAGACACTATGTTGAGGACCCATCAATTGTTGGTGATGGAGATCCAGTTTTTTTGCATGGGAGGCAAGTTTTCCTCCTATGGGCACGAGCAGATGGGCAGAGGTGAGAGGAGGAGTTGAGAAGTCATTGTAAATTCTTTCCATAAGGGGGTGGCTTAGCACTCCCTGGTTTAGAAGTGGAGGTACTCCATTGCTTAGATCTCTGCATACCCTAAGACTCCTGTCTGGGGGGTCTGTTTCCCCTAGGTCTAGTCTGAGGTGGCCTTGAGGGGGCTGGAAAGGACCAATGCTTTGAGGGGCAATGCCTACTGAATCTTGGAGGCTGAACTTGCAAAAAGTCTTTAACTGTCTGCAGAGACTTAGCTTTTTCTTCCATCTTTTTTAAAACCTCTTCTGCTTTGGTGCCAAACAGATTGTCTTTGTTCAGTGGTGCGTCCAATAATTTTGATTTGACATGATCTGGCAAGGTCTGTTCCTTAAGTCAAGCCTGCCTTCTAAGTACAGAACCTGTGACTGCTGCCCTGCAGGATGCTTCTAGGGCATCAAACCCACATTGCAGGGTATGCTTACTGATATGGCTTGCAGAATGCATAAGTTCCTGTAAACCTTTATTTTCTGCACAGTCAGGGAAGGTAGAAAATTTTTGTTTAATGAGTTCCATGATATGTTGCTGGTATTTCAGAATGTTGAACTGACAATTTAATGCTCTAATGGCAAGAGTTGCAGAAGTATATACTTTTTTACCCCATCTGTCTAAGGCTTGAGAATCCCTGTCCTAGGCGGTGGGACTCTTAGCTGTGTTTGCTTTTATTCCTTTAGGCCCTTAGGAGATGACCTCTGGGTTAGCAGAAGGATTCTTGAAAAGAAATTTGTGTGAGTCAGGAACTCTGTAATACCTGTCAGGTTTCCTGGGAGCAGGAGGTAAAGTATCAGGAGTTAGACTGGATTCCATAAAGACATCATCCACAACATCCAGAACAGGAGGGACAGCTAAAGGTCTGTGCTGTGGTAAATCTAACAATTCCCCTGAGTCTCTTTTTGGACTGAGGATAATCCTGGCATTCCCAATGGAAGTGCTCTCTCAAAGTATGTAGAGTTTCACCAAAAGAAAAATCCTCTGGATCAGAGGCAGAAGGAATGAATTCCAAGGGCATGTCTTCATAATTAGAAATCTCAGAGTCGTCGGACTCTTGGTCAGATAAAACTACTAGGGACAAGTCTCTTTTTCTTTTAGCAGGGGAAGGCTGGCTTCCCCTAATCAGCATGATAAGGTCTTCTGCCATTTTAAGCATCTGTGATTGCGGCAAGGAAGCAGGCCCGTGAGTTTGGGTTGTCGGTTTTTTAGGAGTAGCCTGTAATCTGGGCCTTAGAAACTTGGTAGTTTTAGAAAGAACTGAAACGCGGCAAGAAAGACTGAGGAAAATGGCGTCGGCTGATTCCTTTATACCCGAAGACCAGCAGAGATGACGTCGGGTGAAGTGCGACATCAGCCGAAGCCGGACCCAGACTTTGGAATCCGGCCGACCGAAGGGCTGCCTGACGACAGGGCAACCCATTTGTTATGACTGCAGATGCATCCATGAAGGACATCTTGGTAGTTTTAGAAAGAACTGAAGACGTGAAAGAAGTCGTCGGTTTGTGCCGCATATCAGTAGTGCGAAGAACTTCCTCAGAAGCAGGTGCCAGCACAGCGGCTCCAGATCCATCCAAGGTAGAGACATTCACAGGTTCCATAGTCAAAGAAGACTCTTGCGGCATACCGAACTCCGAACGGGTCTTGGTAGCGGCTTGCAAATTCATCGATGTGGGCATCAGGGGCTGTGAAAGTGCCTCACTGAGTACGGGCGAACTGGCGACTAGCTTAATGGAAGTGTCATCGGCAGTTCTGGACCTATGCGGTCTGTCTCCGTCTTTATCCTTACGTTTTTTCGGAAGATTGGCAGTCGGATGGCTTACCAAAGCCATTTCACAATATGGAGATCGAGAGCGAAAGTATTTAGCTACAATAAGGGCCCGACGACGAATAGTTCGGGCGTTGAACAAAGCACAAAACTGGCAGCGAGGGATGTCGTGGTCTGAGCCTAAACAGGTGACACAGTAAGAATGGAAATCTAGGTGTGGTATTTGCTTTCCACAGGCGAGACAATTGTTCACTTTTTCTGACATCGGTTAGAGCAAGAAAAAAGGATCCCCAATGGGGTACTTAGTTTAAGACTTCTACTTCAATTTCGGAAATGAAAACTCAGGTAGCGGCCAACCGGCACTCGTGCGAACTGCTTCTGCTTCGGGCTCCTCTGCAAGAAAGACTGATGTAATGGCGTCGGCTGCCTGTTTTTACACCACTGACGACCTGACGTCAGTCCTGGAGTGACAGCAACTGACGCAGAAATACTAACCTCTGGTATTCGGGCCGACTGAGGGCTACCCCTGGCAGGATAACCCAAGTGTGATGACTGCAACAGTGAAAGACGAAGAACATCACACTGTATGTAAGCTCTGACCCTCCCAGGCTGGGATGGATAGTTACAAGGAATGTTGGGGAGTTAGAATGTATTGGTACTAAAATATACAAGGTCAGGAAACAAGACTGCTTAACAAGCCAGGTGGCCTGTACTTTTCTAAAACATTATTGGTACTAAAAACACGATTGTTCATGTGCAGCATTAAGCAAGAAGCATGAGGGTCTGCAGAAATCCTATTTGACCACGTCAGTATTCTGCATGCATGATACTGATAAAAAAATTAAATAATGTGTGTGTATTTTTGCTGCTTGGTGAGACTGACTTTAAACTGTGTAGATAGTCTCCCAGCACTGACGTATGTGGATTTAAATAAAAGGAAAATGTTTTGCACATCCTGAAGAGTTATTCTTGACTCAAGACTAAAAGGTATTTAATGTTATTTATGTATATTTTAAACTGCACATTAACTATTATTGTCACACAGGTCACTAAGTGTAACTCAAATATTAATAAGCAGAATTGAAATAATTAAAATAATTTAATTCTCTCTCTTTCCTCTTTTTTCTGAAAAGGTAGTTAGTCACAGTTCCATGCCTCTCCAAGTTTTGGATATACCCCAGAAGATATAGCTAGTGAAGTGAGTGAAATAAAACGAAAGTGGAGTTTAAAACAGGTTAGAAATAAAACAAAAAGATATCTTGTTAAGAAGTAACAGATTTATTTAGAGAAGATGACAAAGGTTAAAGGTTGCAGAGGAAGTTGAATCTCACAGCACATGAACAGGAGCAACTGCAGAGTTTTAAAGAGAAAATAATGGGCTACCTGCATAATATGCATGATTTTAGAAAGATTGCTGTTGAACAACTGTTGTGATAATGCCTCCAGAGCACAAAAGCTTTTAGCACAATGGCTCCAGGCAACAGGAAGTAGAAAGGGATGTTTTTCAAGCTTAGGGAGCCTATAACAAGGAAAATAATAGACACTAAATAATTTTAATGTCTCACATTATGAACCATATTCCATGCTCTTCAGCTTAGTAATTTATTTTTGTAAATTTCCATTGAACTCCCTCCAGCCTTCTCAGCTGTCCTCTTGTATAGGCACAGAAGGAATTATTATATTCCAGGAGAATCTGATATTTTGAATGCTAGTGTTAATACACTTTCATTCCTTAATGATAGTTTTCTTAACACATATCCCATATTTTTAGTGGCTATGGCCACTATGAGCTCAGAATGAGTTAAAAGAAAAATTAGAAGTAATCAGCATTCCTAAACCTTTATATTCCTTGACTTCCTCCAGTTGAGAAGCCATCAATTAAATAAGTTGTTCAATAATTGTATTTGAAAAGTATAGAACTTTGCACTTGTCTATACTAAATGATAATCCTATGTCCTTTGCCCAGTCACTAACTATCCTATGTCCTTTGCTCAGTCAGTTCATAGGTTCATAGGAGCTGTAATTTGTGTGTATACTGATCATGTCTAAATAATTAAATGTGTCTGTAATTTTTCTTTGTGGAGCTTTTCTCCCTGGGCCATTGCTGAAAAAGGGCCTTTTCGGCTCAGTCAGACACCCCCGGTTAACAAATGTAAAATAAATAAATATGTAGGTACTAGGCTATCGGCCCTAGGGCCTATGTAAACATAGCCAACAAGGTTCCCCTGGCTTTCGCCACCCAAGGCTGCTATTTACCTGCGCCCCTGTCTAGCAGGGCCACCGAAGTGATTCCCCGGGTGAATTTCTTATTACCCACCCACTCATCAAGATTTTTCTTTAAGGGTGCTAGTGAAGAACTCTGCTTGACATAGATAGGTAGCTTGTTCCAGAGTATGGGAAGTCTCTCGGACAGGAATCTATCCCTCCAGCATGTTCTGTTAATTGTGGTGATGAGGTTTAGGTCTCTAGAGCATGTGGCTGTGAGGGATTGAGATTTCTTTAGGTGTAGCATGTCCAACAGCTCTGGGTTTGACATAACTTTATATGTTAGACAGAGATCACTTCGGAGTACGCAATATGCTACAGAGTAAAGTCGGAGTTTTTTGAGGCAGTCAGTGTAGGGTAACTGTCTGAGTCCCATAATCCTCTTTGTGAGGTATTTTTGTGGCCTCTCCAGCTGTTGCAGATGCCTTGTAAGGTACATTCCAAATGGGGCGTTGTCCTCTATAATGGGTCTGATGAGAGCCGAGCAGAGGGAGACAATGACCTCTTTTTTCCTGGATGAGAACCCTTTCGTGATGAGGTGTGCCACGAAGAAAGATTTCCTGACTACTGTGGTGATGTGATTATCAAAGGAGAGGCTACTGTCCACTAAGAGTCCCGATGTCTCTTATCACGCCTTTGGCGTTAAGTGGGCTGCCGTCTATGTAGTAGTCCATGGGTACTGGGTTTTTACCAAAAGAGATGACAATGCACATTTTGGCGTTGAGATTGAGGACATGGCTCTGACACCATGCATCAGTCTCAGTGAGGCCCTTTTGCAGGATGTCCACGTCGTTTGGGGATGCGACTATGGCACCCAATTTGCAGTCATCTGCGAACTTTGTCAGCCAGAGGCCCTCTGTGTTAGCCTGTACTTCAGAGAAGTAGATCCCAAGCAGGAGGGGACCCAAGACTGAACCCTGTGGTACTCCACTTGTCACAGGTTTGGAGTCAGATATGAAGTCCAAAATTTTTACAGTGTGGGTTCTATCAGTAAGCCAGTTGGCCACCCATCTTGTGATGTATGGATTTATACCCATTTTTGTGAGTTTCTCTATGATACCAGAATGGGGGATGGTGTTGAAAGCCTCTGCAAGGTCGAGATAGGCTTTGTAAACTGCCTTACCCTCGTCCACGGCTTTGGTGACTGTTTCAAAGAAGTCAATCAAATTCAGGAGGCATGATCTGCCTTTCAAAAACCCGAACTGGGTGGGGTCCAGAGTTTGGAGGTTACCAATATCCTTGTTTATGAGTTCCATGATGATACGTTCCATGGCCTTCCAGACCAGGCTCATCAGGCTAATAGGGCAATAGTTCATGGGGTCCGTGGTGGCTCCCCCTTTGTGAAGTGGTACAACTGTTGCCGTATGCCATTCAGTGGGTACAAAGTCTGTTAAGAGGCTATGAATGAACATGGTGCTTAGGTGGGGCGCTAGTTCATTCTGAAGTTTGTGTAGAATGCAGCTAGGGATATTGTCCGGTCCCATGGATGCTGTGTTCTGGGCTTTCGATAGTGCAGTTTTCACCTGTTCTGTTGTGATTAAAGGGGCACTGCAGTCTTCCGGTATAGATATGGGTCCTTTAGGAGGTGAGGGGGGGTAAAGTTGGCACTGAACCTATTAGCCAAGATGTTGGCGATATCAGTTGGTTCCATGATTTTTGTGCCGTTGTGCTGTAACTCAGAGCAAATCTGGGTGTTGCCATTGAGATTCTTGACATAGCTGTAGAATGCTTTGTGGTTGTCCTTTGAGTCAGTGGAAATCTTGTTTTCATAGTTTGCTTTAGAGTATTTTATGAGGGATCTCAGCTTCTTGCTGAGGCTGACCAGGGAGTTCCTCCACTTGTGGGATTTTACTCTCTTTTGCAACACATTCTTCCTTCTGTTGTAGAGTTTGTTTATAGCAGGGGACCACCAGATTGGTTTCTTTTTTTTAGAGGACTGCGTCTTGGTTCTATTAGGGATAGTACGATCCATGCATCCGTGTAGGTGCTTATAGAGTGCGTTAGTATAAGATTTGGCAGGGGTAACTGTACTGTCCATCTGCATGGGTGTCATGAAGTTGGCCACTTCTGCCTTAAGAAGTACGAAGTTGGCTTTGGAGAAGATTTTCATGTAATCCAAGGAGGTACATCTCAGGTTGTTCACACCAACATGGACAATGACTGAGTCATATTTGTACTTGTTGTGGAATGACCTGAGTGCACGGGTTATGTGGCGAATCCTGGCACCCAACAGGCAGCTAACAGTAACCTTCTCCTTGTCTATTCTGGTGAGTGTAACATCAGTGTGCCTGACTATAGAGTCACCTATGACCAATGTGTTAGGTATGTAGTTTTGCCTTATGGGCAGTGGTTGAGTGGCACACTGAGTCTGTGTGTTATGTGTCTTTTGGGTTGTGATTAGGGCTGGAGTTTCTGCTTTGGAGTTCTCTGTTTGGGTAGATTCTTATTGAGAGCCTCCGAGAATGTTTTTGTGCATCTATGTGTGGGTCTTGGCGGTGTAGATGTACTGGGACTATGTGGTGAGTCTGGTGTGGAGTGTTTACCTTTTCCTCCTGATGGACAAGTTCAGTCTTGGGTTGAAAGAGCTTTGCCTCCAGTTTGGCTAGGTAAATGCATCTCAAAAGTTGTAGGAGGAGAGGGTTGTCGGTGTACATGAGGCAACTGCTACATTGCCCCAAGATGCCAAGATTCATCAGGTAGACAGGAGCTGTCCCTTGGACATGCCTGGGTAATCACTTATTTCTCTAGACAGTGAGGGTAGTAAGTACTCGGGCTGTATCCTAAAGGTAACGTTGAGGAAGATAAGGAACAAAAGAACTGTTAGCCTCTAGGTAATGAAAAAGGTTGAGTGCTTTGGACAGCTGTTCTGAACCAGTGCTGAGCATAAAAAAACAGATTCAAGTGCTACACATAAGAAACTGGCTAGTTCTTAGGGGAAAAACTGAAGAGCAGACTTTATGGTGCCGGGAATAGTTTAACCTTAGCCAAGTAGCGCTGCAAGATGTGCAAACACGCAAACAAGGGTTTTTAACTCAGAAACTTGAAAGGGAAAGGAATTAGCCTAAAATGGCCAATAAGGTAAATTTCAGATCTGGAGACCACTCCTCTTGCGGCAGATAGGCTGCTCTAATGGCAACTGCTACATTGCCCCAAGATGCCAAGATTCATCTTGAGACAAGACCGAATAAAACGTAAGGGTGGGGGAGTAGCCTATAAATGATAGCCCACCTATGGTTAGTTTACCCACAAGAAACTATAATTCATGGCTTTACTCAAACTATCAACTCAACTACCAGAATAATAGCCAACAACTTCAACACCTATTTTACAGAAACTATACAATAGGAAGTATTCCAGACATCAACACCACGCCTGATCTATACTTCTAACTCAGAAAGTATTCAACAACTCAGTAGAAGACTGGTCTCCTGAAATCCTTCCTTTTAACTTAAAAAAAGCAAAGCTTCTTTCACACTACCACCTGGTCCTCTCATAATCTTCCCTATTACTTCTAATAATTAAGTCTAACATCATCGTTTCCTGATCCTACTAACAGAAAATGGGCTCCTTATATCATAATTAAACCCTTTCAACCCTCCCATAGACCACTACCACTATTGCCCTCTCACTTAGTCTCTACTCTTCTATGCTTCTCCCATTTATAATACTAAAAGAAAAATATCTTCTCAAACTGTCTAACTCCTACAACAATATATTGCTTGATTTGCCACTTGAAAACAATTTACTGTCGAACACTACCCACTTAAACTAGCCAGGACTGGCTTGAACTCCTCTCTAACATGATAACTTATTCTTCACTCACCCTCATAAACTAATCATAAACAATACTTGTCACCAAAATTACTCCTTATAATAATCTAAATTCCCTCTTAATATAAAGCAAAACACTACTACCTTCTCTGTCACTCTTTAAGCAAAAACAACAACACCTACCTAAAATCTCTCTGCCCTGCCCCCCTGCACGACCTGATTAAATAAATAAAATAAATAATGCTTACAACTCTCAATGATCAGCAGAAAGACCTCCCACTGGCACAACAAGGTCTGGACCACTCAGAAACACAAACTAAAGTCCTGAAACCAGCAGATCTGGGATCTGGACTATTCTAGTATAGGAAAGGGGGTAAACGAGCAGTACAGATAGTATTTTTTTTAATTAAGCAGAAAAAAGCACTTAAAACAGTAGTAATGCACAGAAAAGGTTGCCGCATTTGAGTGTGATGCCTACAGTTATAAATTCAGTTTAAATTTTACAATTTAAACAGGTAAAACAAGTGCATACACAGTAAAAACAAATTAATAGTACAATGCAGCAGAAATACAGCAAACAACAGTAAAAAAACGTCTTTTTAAAGTGCGATTAGCTTAAAACAGTTAAAAGAAAGCCAAAAAGGTACTTAGCTCACCAAAGGGTCTCGCCTTCTCATTTCTTGTGCTGCAGTAATCTGCAGGATGCCCAAACAGGATCCGCCAAGCTAAAAGAACTGCAAACCCACGCAAACACGGGTTTTTAACTCAGAAACTTGAAAGGGATAGGAATTAGCCCAAAATGGCCAATAAGGTAAATTTCAGGGCTGGAGACCACTCCTCTTGCAGCAGATAGGTTGCTCTAATGCTTACCACTCTCACTGATAAGCAGAAAGACCTCCCACTGGCACAACAAGGTCTGCATCACTCAAACACAAACTAAAGTCCTGAAACCAGCAGATCTGGGATCCAGACTATTCTAGTACAGGAAAGGTTGGGAAACGAGCAGTACAGATAGTATTTTTTTGTTGCCGGGGTGAAAACACAGGTATTCACCTAGTTTGGGAAGAAAAGTAGAAACACCCATGGCTAGGGGTAACACTAGTCAAGGGAATAAAACTTTTACAAGGGCTATGATTTCAAGGTACAATTCCATTAGTAGAGATGTTAAGCAAGTTATTTATAATAACTGGAGCATTGTTAAGACAGACCTTAGATTAGAGGAATTTCTTGGAACCACACCTTGCTTCAGATACAAAAGGGGTTACAACTTAAAAAACATTCTGAATATTCAGGAAAAGTTTGAACAACAATGTAAGGACACCAGCTACTATGAGATGCAGAGCATGTCATTACTGTAGTTATATGTGGGGAGGGGATACCTTCCCAGTTTTGTATAAAGGTAAACCCTTGCGGCCTTTCTTTTTGGGCCAATTGTGACTCTAAGGACATTGTTTACACTGCTATTTGTGGCTCATGTTCCAGTTTTTACACTGGGAAGAGCGAGTGTGCCTTAAAAAAGAGGGTCTATGAACATTTATATGATATCACAAAGAAGGACATGAAAAATACTTTATACAAACACACTACAACTTGCTTCATTAATGTTGGGGTTAAATATAAATTTGATGTGATTGATAAAGTCATCATTTCCCCAAGAGGTAGTGACTGGAAGACTCAGAGCATAGGGAGGTAATATGGGAGCTATGTTTGAATGCAGCCCGAAAGCCAGGTTTGAATGATAAGATATCTATTACTAGCATTTTATAAATTACGGCTGCTCAGTTTTGATTTATGGCATTAAATTACGCCATTATTTTTATGTTTTACAAACAATTTCCTTATAGACACATAATGTATATATATAATTTTCTCTCATTTCCCCCGCTTTGTTTATATAGCCACACTTTGAGAATGATGACATGGGAAGGGTTGACCAAAATTTTGAATAAAGTAGGAAAGAACTCTGAGCAACCAGAATCAGTTCTTAAGAAGTGAAGTTATTTGTTTATGGTGTCATATAATCTAGGTCTATTTAAGACGGTTTACCTACAATACCAAAATGAGAGTATATCTACAGAGTACAGGTCTCCCGTGGCTATAGCTAACACAGAAATATAGTAACCACTCAAGTATTACAGATGGTGAGGATTCTTCAGATAACAGTTAAATACTGTATTCTCACATATCCCTATCAACAATATAATAAGTGGTGGGTTACACCATTAAGGAAACCGGAGGATGTCATCCATATCAGCAACATAAAACAAGCAAATGCAGCAAAGTAAAACAAGCAAATACTTCCTGGAGAGAAAACTGTATAGTGTGGTAGTATGGATGTAAGGGAGAAATTATGAATACTAAAAGGTTCTTATTTTAATCCGCTGGAAAACTGTGTCTCATATTCTTCAATTATTATAGCAGCAGGAACATGGCTTACTGGCACAGAGAGATAGAGCCCTAACTGTTACCTGGATGGCCAGGACTTGGCTCCACCACACGAAGAGCCAGGCAGAGAAGGGAAGGAGTGAAGATGTGTGGCCTGCTTACTTCAGGTGGAAGGGAGAGGACTGTGTGCACTGGGGGGCACACTGATGGTGTTAACTCCGTGGTGGAGACTAGGGATTTTACCACTCATGCCATAAGAGGAGGGGTAGGTCTGCTTGGAGGAAATGCCCTTGCTGAAGTGAAGGGATATTCTCTGTCTTCAGTGTACTGCATGCTTCCTGACAACTCCCCAGGTATGTATCATTAGAGATGGGGAGAAAAACGAAAAACCCTCAAACCACCCCTGAAGTTGTCTAAATGACTGCTCTTCAAAAGGAATGGGTTGACTGGTTGGGAGAGAGCTAATGACAGACAGTGGGGTCAAAGACAGAGCAAAAAAAAAGTAGGAGGAGGCACATGCAGGCTGGCTTTCCTCAGTGCTTAGCTACCTAACAGCAAACCCATGTTTTCCTCTTCTTATGTAATACCAAACTATACAGTATACCATTTAATCATCAATGAATGATAATACTTCCTACTAAGAAATTTACAATTGTAAAAAAATTAAACACTACATTTAAATTTGGTATCTCTGCATTAAATTTGCAAAATTACTATTTCTTAGACATATCTACAATGCCACTTCTGGGAATTGTACACTGCATTGCCACATATACTTGCACAAGTATTTTATACATGCAAGCTTCCAATACTAGTAGTACAAACAGTATTCACATAATAAAGGGTTTACATTTACAGATTTTGCAAATTAATTTTTGTGTTATTGTTTTGTTTAGCACACATTGCTATTATGGTAGTTCAGTATTGCAATGCATAAATAATATCTTAATACAAAGACAAAAAGACATTCACAGATATAAAGGATGTTTTGCTACTTTGCAGAATGTAATATTTAGTCAATGTTATGTTTTAGAAGTGACAGTACAGTTAAAGGTTCAGATCCCATGCAAGAAATAATTACCTCTCCTGTCACTCACACTAAACTACTGGGGGTAGACGCTGACTGTAATATGAAATTTGATATCCACATCTCCTATACCATAAAGAAGGTACATAAGAAACCTGGGCTTTCTATACAGAAACAAACAATTTCTTACAAAAAAACACTAAGGCCACAATTGCACGTACACACCTCATCTCAACACTTCTCTATGCACTTTAAATTCTCACTAATCTTAGAAAAACAGACATAGCAAAACCTTTTAGGCAGACACAAGGCACAGCAATGGGGGCTGCTTTTGCCCCCATGTATGCTAATCTAAGTATGGGCCTTTTTGAGAGTGAATACATCTATAGGAACAAGTTTTTTTGTCAACATGTTATTAGGTACTACAGGTACATTGACGATTTATTTTTTTATAGCTGATGGGGGACAGGAAAGTACAGTTTTGTACCTACCATAAATGTAGATGTTCGAGTGCTCATACAGCTGCAGTCATTACAGATGGGTTATCCTGCCGTCAGGCGGGTCCTCGGTCGGCCGAATTCCAAAGTCTAGGTCCGGCGTCAGTTGTCGTCACTTCCTCCCTGACGTCAGTGCGGCAGGGGTACAAAAGAGGCAGCCGACGCCATTTTCTTCAGTTTTTCTTGCCCCAGATGTCAGGTGCCCCCAGAAGGAAGGTAAAACATAATGTTATGCAAACATGCAATATAGAATAATCAAAAAACAGTAGTTGCAAGCAAATACACCATAAGAGAATACCCCAAAGAGGTTGTATGATGATGTGTTTGTCATAAGGCCTGTCCTAAGAGGGGACGGAGGGGGGGGTAACCTGGACTGCAGCTGTATGAGCACTCGAACATCTACATTTATGGTAGGTACAAAACTGTACTATGCTCATCGTGCATACAGCTGCAGTAATTACAGATGGGAAGAATCCCAAAGCTAAGTAAGGGTGGTAGGCACTAAGTGGAACTAGGAGGAGCAAGGATGCCCTGCAAGACTGCTGTGGCAAAACCCGCTCTAGATTTAGAGTATAGTGGAAGGTGATAGTGCTTGGAGAAAGTGTGCACTGAACTCAAAGTGGCTGCTTCCAAAATGTCCTTGGTAGGGACCCCCCTGAGGAAAGCTGCAGAGGTAGCTCTGGCCCTGGTGGAGTGGGATCTGATGCATGCAGGCACAGTTTTTCCATGAAATGAGTAACAAAAGCGTATGCAGTGGGCTATCCATTTTGAAGTTGTCTGTTTGGAAATAGCCTTTCCTTGAGCACCTGTAGCATAGGACACAAAGAGTTGCTTGGATTTCCTGAATGGCTTTGTCCTGTCCAAATAATAACGAAGTTGTCTGTGAATGTCCAAGGAATGTAGTGGTCTTTCCCCTTTGTTTTGTGGATTTGGATAAAAAGTAGGTAAGTGGATAGTCTGATTCAAAGCTACACTGGATACTACCTTTGGCATAAAGGTAGGGTTGGTTCGTAAGGAAACTCTGTCCTGTAGCTCCGAAACCCTGCGTGCTGAGGTGATAGCCAGAAAAAAGGCTGTTTTCCATGACAAGTATTGTAGTTCTGTTGAAGAAGCTGGCTCAAAGGGAGGAAGGGTCAGCTTTTCCAATACGAAGTTGAGGTCCCAAGCAGGGACTGGTGGTTTCCTTAGGGGATTTATATTTTTTGCCCCTCTGAGGAACTGCCTTAAGAGAGGATGTGAGAATAAAGGAGGATCTGTGTTGTATTGTGCAGAAATGGCTGAAGTGTGGATCTTGATGGAGGAGAAGGAAAGTCCACTATTTAACATCTCAGATAGGTACTGTAAAATTTGAGGTATATTTATTACCCAAGGATTCTGGCCCTTTTCTTGATTCCAGGCACAAAATCGTTTCCATTTGGCGGAGTAGGCTTTTCTAGTAGAAGGTCTTCTGGCCTCCAAGATGACATCCTGCACCTCCTTGGAGAGGAGAGTCTGTTGGGAAATCAAGGAATTCTCCATGCAGCTAGATTTAGGGTTTTGTGCTGGCTGTGAAGGGTTTTGTAGTTGTGCTGGGACAACAGAAGAGGGACTAGAGGTAGGATCCATGGTGGGGAATGTGTCAGGCTCTTCAGGAGCGGATACCAGTGTTGTCTTGGCCAGTCTGGAGCAATGAGAATCATTTGCGGCCTCTCTGCTCTGGCTTTTAATAGAACTTTGGGCAGTAGAGGAAGAGGCGGGAAGGCATAAACTGTCAATGTTGTCCAATTGAAAGAGAGTGCGTCCACTTTCCAGGCCTGTGGATGATAGGTCCTTGAGCACAATTTTTTCAACTGGTAATTTCTGTGGGTAGCAAATAGATCTATGTCTGGCTGTCCCCATACCTGAGTTATCTTTGTGAAAACTTGAGGATGCAACATCCATTCGTGTGGATCTGTCATATTTCTGCTTAGGTTGTCTGCCAGTGTGTTTTCCTTCCCTGGCAGGAATTGTGCCTGTAGTTGAATTTGCAATTCCAGAGCTGTGTTCCATAGGGTCATGGCTTGCCTGCACAGGGGGTATGAATGAGTTCCCCCCTGTTTGTTTATGTACCACATCACTGTGGTGTTGTCTGTCCTTATCAATAGCTGGCCTGGATGCAGTAGGTCTTTGAAGGTCATAATAGCATTTTGCACGGCTAGCATTTCCTTTTGGTTGATGTGTAGGTGCTTCTCTTTTTGGGACCATTTTCCCTGAATGCACTGATCTGCCATGTGTGCTCCCCAGGCGTAGTCTGAGGCGTCTGTTGTGATAATTTGAGTTGCTTGAGGCACACAGAAAGGGAGACCTGTGTTTCTTTGGCATGCTTGAGCCCACCACAAAAATTCCTTTTGAAGGCATGGAATGAGTGGTATAATTGTTTCCAATCTGTGGCTGTGTTGAGACCATAAGTTTTTTAGGTACCATTGAAGCTTCCTCATATACAGCTTTGCACATGGGATTAGTAGGATGCAAGATACCATGAATCCCAGAGCCTGCAGGACTTTCCTTGCAGTTAGCCTGGTGAAAGTTGCCATTTTGCTGAAGTATTGAGACAGTTGCCCTTGTTTGTCTGGCGTGAGGTAGGCCATCTGGGTGGTTGTATTCAAACTGGCACCCAGGAAAATTATTTGTTGAGAGGGTATTAGTTTTGATTTCTTTTTGTTGACTGTGTATCCCAGGAAGTTTAACAGTTTTATTACAAACGCCAGGTGCTGCAATAGTATGTCCTTGCTGTCCGCTTGGATCAGGCAGTCGTCCAGATATGGATAGATTTGTATTCCTTGTAGTCTGCAGAAGGCGATTACTGATGCCAGGCATTTCGTAAACACTCTGGGTGCAGTAGATAAGCCAAAGGGCAATGCAGAGAATTGGTAATGGGTTGAACCTGCAAGAAATCTGAGGTATCTTCTGCAATCTTGTCTGATAGGGACATGCAGGTATGCCTCCTTGTGGTCCAATGTTACCAGCCAAGACTCCTTGCCCAGCATGGGAAGAAGCTGCTGTAATGTGAGCATCTTGAATTTTGGCACCTGTAGATAGATATCTGCTTAGGATGGATAGGTCTAAGATAGGTCTCCAATCTTTGTCTTTCCTTGGTACCAGGAATAGTCTGGAATAAAACCCTTGACCTTGTTCTTTTGCAGGTACCTCTTGAATCACTTTCATGTCCATGAGAGCGGAAATTTGTTTTTGTGCCTCTGCCCTTTGATTTTGTGGCAGGTTTGGCATGCCTCTCATTTTTGGAAGGGTGTGAGAGTGGAACCTGTAGCCTCTGTCTATAATGTCCAGAATCCATTTGTCTTTTGTAACAATATGCCAATTTTTTGAGAAAAATGCCAGTTTTCCGCCCAAAGGTGCTGCCATTAAAGCTTTGCTTGGCAGGTGTAGGGGGAAGTCATTGTGTCTGTTTTCTAATTGACTGATCTATCTTCTCCACCTCTTGGGGTTGGTGCTTGCCACTGTCTGGCTCTGTAAGATCCTTAGGTTGCCCTCTTCCCCTTGGGCGTCTGTATCTGCCCCTTTGAGGTCTGTCCGTGGCTGGAAAGGACCAATTTTTTGAAGGCCAGTTTCTGCTGAAACGTGGAGGTTGTACCTGCAGGAAATCTTTCACTGTTTGCATTGATTTTGCTTTTTCCTCCATTTTCTTTAGTACCTCCTCAGCTTTAACACCAAACAATACATCCTTTTGAAGAGGTGCATCTAATAATTTAGATTTGACATGATCTGGTAAGGTTTGCTCTTTGAGCCAAGCATGCCTACATATAACAGACCCCGTAACAGCAGCTCCACATGAGGCCTCTAAGGCATCAAAACCACACTGCAAGGTATGTTTACCCACTTGCTCTGCACCATGCAACAAATCCTGCAACTCTTTCAAATCTGGTTGTTCTGGTTGTGTCATTTTGCTTTTCAACTGAGATAACAAAAACTGTTGATACTTCAACATATGGAATTGACAATTTAATGCCCTCATGGTTAAAGTGGCCGAGGTATACACCTTTTTCCCCCACCTTTCTAATGCTCTGGAATCTCTCTCTGAAAGTAATGGGTTTTTAGCAGTAGAGGCCTTAATTCCCTTGGGACCCTGTGAAATAGTTTCTGGGTCAGCAGTATGGCTTTTATATAGGAACTGGTGAGAATCAGGAACCCGGTAATACCTGTCTGGTTTAACAGGAGCTGGAGGTAAAGAATCTGGATTAAGGCTGGCTTCTGTGTACACATCATCCAAAATATCTAAAACAGGAGGGATAGCCAGGGGCCTATGCTGGGGGAGCAGTAGAAATTCCCTGAGCCTTTTCTTGGAATCTGAGTAATCTTGGCCTTCCCAGTGAAAGTGTTCCCTCAATGTATGCAGGGTTTCCCCAAAAGAGTAGTCCTCGGGCGAGACCGAGGGAATAGACTCCTCAGCATCAGAGTCTTCGAAAGGGGAATAGGCGTAATCCTGGTCCTCAGAGTGTTCTGAGGTAATAGAAGCTTGATCTGAGGAAGGGTAGTCTTCCTCTAATCTGGGTCTTTTGTCAGAGGGGGGTTGAAAACCCCTGATAAGAGTAATCAAATCCTCAGCCATTTTAAGCATCTGCTTTTTAGGCATGGGACCTTGAGAGGAGGTCTGAGGACCCTGTTTTTTGGTTTTCATGGCTGCTTTAGATTTAGTGAAAGATTTAATAGAGAAGGAGGAAGGCCTGAAGACACCTTGAGAAATGGCAGGCCTGTCTAAATTCTGAGTTTCCCCGCCAAGAGTGGCGTCGGTATCTGCAGTAGGAATGGGGACCGAGGAGCCTGCGACCTCGGGTACTGAAGTCACCGGTAATGTAGTGTCATCGGTACTCAGGGGCTGCGTAGACACCTTGCTGAGAACCGGAGAACCAGTAGTCGGCCTAAGCGTGGTCTCAGTAGTCGGTGCGGACCTCGGATGTCGGTCCTTATCTTTGCGTCTTTTGCTCAAAACTGGAGTCGGAGTATCCGACGACATGATATAATTAAATTTTTTGCCAAAATAATGAAGGGCGAACTCCGCCCGGCGCTTAATAGTGCGCTTGTTGAATCTAGCACAAAAACGGCAGGCCGAGACGTCGTGGTCTGGGCCTAAGCAAGGTATACAGAAAGAGTGGAAACCCTTATGCGGTATTTGCTTCCCACATGAAATGCAATTATTAACTTTGTCTGACATCGGTCTGAGGCAAGAAAAGTTTCCCCAACGGGGTACTTAGCTTTCATGAAGACTTCGGCTGAAATACTTTTGTAAATCACAGGAGCTGGCCGACCGGCACTTGCGAACTGCTTCTGCTTCGGGCACCACACGGCAAGAAAAACTGAAGAAAATGGCGTCGGATGCCTCTTTTGTACCCCTGTCGCACTGACGTCAGGGAGGAAGCGACAACAACCGACGCCGGACCTAGACTTTGGAATTCGGCCGACCGAGGACCCGCCTGACGGCAGGATAACCCATCTGTAATGACTGCAGCTGTATGCACGATGAACATTTAGTAATACAATTTGTTAGCTCTCTACATAATAACAGACATGGTCTACAATTTGATGGCCTTAATATAGGAATACAGATTCCTTTTTTGGATGCAGTCATTGGTATTAGGAATGGTTCTGAACTAATGACGTCAGTACACAGAAAGTTTGATCAAGGTACACAGTTTGTTCATGGACATAGTTGTTATCCCATACATACCATGGAAGCACTTCCCTATGGTGAGATGCTTAGAATATCCAGGTTGTGGAATAATATTTATGATTTTAAACAAGAATTGGGTAGAACTGTAGATATGTTTGTTAGAGGCTACAGCAAAAGCCTAATTGAGAAGAGTTGGAAGAAATTATGTAATAATCTTGACAAAGGGAATTGTTTTGCTAGTAGACAGTCTTTGAACGCTTACAAAATTGACAGAGAACATAAGGAATTTATTTACTTTGTTACAACATTTGTATATTTCAGTTCAATAGTTGTAGAACAAATGAAATACCACTGGAAGTACTTGTATTCTCTGAAAAATATTTTTACATGGCTTGATGGTAGGTTGGGAATCTCCTATAGAAGGGGTAGGAACATACAAAATGTTATTGTGAGAGGAAGATTTTGTACCCCATCTATGAATATAGATCAGAGGTTAAACATCAGGGGAACTACTTGCTGTAATAAATGCAAAGCTTGTAAATTTGTAGTAGAAAATTTTCCAAGAATTAATAGTATTCCTTTTGAAACTTGGAATAACTTCACTTGTAATACTGAGGGTGTTGTCTACGCCCTCAGATGCCCTTGCAATTTATTCTATATTGGGGAGGCCAAGAGGGCATTTAAAGTGAGGCTACTAAAACACGTAAGGGAAATTCATAATAAAAGGAAGAAAGTTGTATAGCAGTACATTTCCAGCAATTTCATGACAGTAATAGTGAAGGGTTACAAGGAACTATTTTAGAGAAAATAAATGTGTCATCTTTTGATGAATGTCTTCTTAAAAAACAGCTTTTAACTAAGGAATCAGTGTCTATCTTGAAATTTAATACTTTGCACCCACATGGGTTAAATGAAGAATTAAATTGGAGAATGCTTACTTCATTGTTTAATTGTTAATTGATTATAGTATTTTAGGCAAGTTTTGTATGATGTTCTTTACTCCTTGAAGGCTTTTTTTGGGCCGAGACGTCAGAGACAGAGATTTCTACCATTTCTACAATAAACCTGTGTTGGATTCACTGGCTGGTTGTATTTTACACATTTTTCATTTGTGGTGGTCATAGCAAAACTTGAGCCCTTTTACAACAAAATTGCCAGGTTTGCCACAGATTCTCCATACAGGTCACAGGACTGTAAAGCCGTAAAGCAGCTTAATTGGTTAGAATTTCTTGAACTCACCTACAACCAAGTTGGCTCTAGTCTACAAAATTCTGTACCATCCCAATAACACCCCTGCACTACAAGATCTACTTCATCCTTATACCAGTAATAGGACACTCCGCTCCAGTAATAAATTTCTCCTAGATGTTACTAAAGCCAGTAATACTGCTGGTGAATCCCTCTTCTCTAATTAAATAGCTAAAAATGTGAATACTCTACCCACAAATATAACAACTACATCCTCCATAACTCAATTCAAAACTATTCTAAAATCTCACTTAGCTGACACATGGCTCTGCTCGTGTGCCAGTCTTGGCTAGGCCATACCCTTAGCCTTGTTTACCATCCACACCTTTTTCTACAACTCTATTAAAACTTGCTAGTCTATAAATTGCATACTTTCTTTCTCTTTACCTTTCTCATCATCTCCACAGTGCAGCTAACACTTCTCTCTCTCTTGTTAAGTATGATTTGTGTAGTTCTTATAGTGTGATTCTCTGACATACAATACATTGAAATGCTTTATCCTTCTCTGACATATATATTAGACATTTTCTATATGTCCTCTCACATCTTGTTTCATGATGCTTCTTCCTTACTTGTAAATGTATGTATTAGTAACCATGTGTATCCTCCATCATATTGTATACCATCATTTTATTGTTCAATGTGATATTTACTACATGTGGAGCTTTTCTCCCCAGACCTCTGCTGAAAAAGGACTTGTATCCGGTCAGACTTTCCCAGTTACTACCAGTTACTAAATGTAAAATAAATAACAAATAAATATGTGTCATTAAAGCCACAGGTTCATCTCCTATGTTATACTTGTATAAAGGGCAGACAAGTAAAGTTTCAGAATTAGATCAGTTCAACTCTAGTAATAAATGTGTATACTGCATAAAAAAACATCACACACTTGTATAAAGGACAGACAAGTAAAATTCCAAAATTATACTATATGACAAAACTTTGCATACTTGTATAAAGGAGAGACAAGTAAATTTCCAGAATTAGATTAGTTCAACTCTAGTAATAAATGTGTCTATGTAAACAGTTCAAGACTGTATATAGTTTATGCAGAAAATGCAGTTTACCAGATTACAGGCCAGCCCAACATGCTGAATTAAAGACAGTACTGTATGCCATAAAATAGTATGGTAAAGATCAATTTAATATTCTTAGTGACAGTTTATGCAGTTACAGTTTTTACTATTTATCAAAGAAAATTTTATTTATTTTTATTTATTTGACATTTGTTAACCAGGTTGGTCCAACTGAGCTAGAAGCCCATTTTCAGTGGAGACCCGAGAAAAAAATCTTCAGGAAATTACATACAAATATTCATAGAACATACATAAATGTATTTTAAGTTATACAATATAGTAAAAATAAAAAGTAAAGCATAGAATATGCAGAAAAAGTTAAGCAAAATACAGTTACAATAAACAAACAGAATGAGATCAATTTAACAGAATCTGGCAATTTAAAATATGCAAAATATGTATTTACAGGTGAGGCATGGAATGTACAACATAAAGGCAGGCTGCAGTCAATGTACTATAACAGTGTCAGTAACAACAAAAATAGATGAACTACATAATTACATTGTTTTTAGTTGTAGTGGATACACAGTAGTCACACTACTACATGAGTAAAGCTAATTAAAATTGTGAGAGAGGCAGATTCAAAGAAAAGTAGCTCACATGGTGTAGTGGTACATTGCTCTGACTATGGTGTACAGAGCCCTACGTTCAAGACTTGGCAGGACTGATACTTTTAGTAGAGTCCGGTTTTCAAATTTTGCTGAATTCTGGGCTGTTTTGTAGTTTCTGTGCTGCCTACACCTTACTAAGATAGAGGGAAGCTTCTCTGTTCATCAGTGAGAGTGGTGAGCTTTGAGCAGCCTGTCACTTGAGGAGTGGTTTCAGCTGAGAAGCTGTAGTTTTAATGGCCATTTTGGGCTATTTCTATTCCTTTCATCTTTCTGTTTAAAAACCCATGTTTGCGCAATTTTGCACATCATGCAGCGCCGCTTAACTAGGGTTAAATTATTCCCAGTGCCAGAAGGTCTGCTCTTCAAATTTTCCCTTAGAACTAGCCAGTTTTCTAATTTTAGCACTCAAAACTGTTTCCTTGTGCTCAGCACTTGTTCAAAACTCATTGCAAGCACTAAATAATCTACAGACTACTGGTGCACTCAACTTTCTTCAGTTAATAAGAGGAAAACAGTTTTCAATACTTAAATTAATAAGCACCTATCCAAGCATGTCTAAGGGTCAGCTCCCAGTATTTTTTTCTGTCTACTTGATGAATCTGGGCATCTTGGGGCAATGTAGCAATTGCCTCATGTACACTGACAACCCTCTCCTCCTACCACCCAACACTACAACCTGTGAGAGATGCACTAATATAGCCAAACTGGAAGCCAAGCTCTCTCCAGCCAAGACTGGACTAGACAGTCAAGAGAAGGTAAACACCTGCACCACACCACACTCAACACATAGTCAATCAAAACTTACACCACCTAAACCCACACATAGTAACACAAAACACACATCTACATTCGTGGAGGCTCTCAATAAAAATCTGCCCAAACAACAGAGACCTCCAAAGCTGAAACGCAAGCAACCACCCCCCCAACACTACCCAAATGACACATAGCCCACAAAATCAGTGTGCCACTCAACCTCAGCCCATAAGGCAAAACAACATACCCAACACACTAGTCATAGGCGACTCTATAGTCAGGCACACTGATGTCCCACTCACCAGGCTAAACAAGGAGAAAATTAACACACAAAAAAATAAAAAAACGTAGGGCACACCACACCACTGTTTGAGAGAGAGAAAATGCTTTATTGTACAGCAAGATGACTGAGCGCTTTCACCTGCACATCCCAGGCTTCATCAGAGTCATCATACAAAACATCACTTCCTTTTTATATTAAAATCCTATGACATCACAAATAGCTAATTGACTGCTGCCTAAATTAAAGTAAGTATTGAACACCAAGAACCATTGAATGAATTATTAAAATGTCACTAAAATCACATAATTAGCTCAACTGTTGATCACACACCAAATATAAAACCAAAATACAACGGTAAGCAAATTGTGTTTAAACCTCCATCCTGACATCTAGATGTTAATATACCTCTGCTTCAAAATGGGGCAATAGAAATATTGTCATTGATCCCTGGAAAATTTTTAGCATTCAGTCTCAATTGCCACCTTGTTTCACACAACTCAAGAGCAGTTTTAAAATTACCACCCCTTTCGTTCATTTCAACCCTATCAATTATAAAAAGCAAAAATCTTTTAAAGTTTGAACAACATACTGAATAATTGTACAATGCACTACTATTTTTCTTGTTTTTGAAGTCCCTCACATGCTCAAATTCTATCCTTTAATCTACGTATGGTTTTCCCCACATAGAATGCCGAGCATGTACTACAAGTTGCTATGTAAACAATATTTGTTGTAGTGCAAGTACCCCTTCCTGGACATTGAAGGGTTCGATGGTAGCCCTCAACTGCCACATAAGGACCATCATTGATGTATTTACAGTGGCTAAAACAACCACATTTGTACATCCGGGACCTGTAACGTCCCTTAGATCCTGCAGTATTCCTTTCCAAAATATCCTTTAAATTCCTACCTTTACTGCACACAATAGGTGGTTTGTCTCCCAATTTTTGTTTGAGTTCTGTGTCAAAACTACTGTCCCAAGCAAAGTTCAAAGTAGTTAATAACTGGGGACAGTCCTGGTTATAGTTCAACACCATAACCTTGTTCCTCTTGACAGGTCATGTTACATAATTAATTGGGCTAACCTCACCAGACAGAATAGGACAAAAAACAGTAGATCTTTTACTATATACCTCCTTCTTAATCTTCAATAACATTTTTAGGGGGTAACCCCTATTGATAAACATCCTAATGAGTGTGTATATCTCATTCCTAAAATCACTGTTGTCACTAATCAACCTTGAATATCTACACATCTGACCCTTTACTACCCCCCGTTTCTGATGGGGGGGTGACAACTATCAAAGTGTAACAACCCATTGGAATAGGTTGGTTTCCTGTAAATAGTGGAAGTCAACAATCCATCTTTTTTCCTCAAAAGAATGTCTAAATAATCAATCTCATTAGTGTTAATTCTGTGAGTGAAGGATAAAAACTTGTACTGTTATTCAAAACAATAAAAATTTGTCAATTTCTGTTTCAGTCCCCATCCATAAGACCAAAATATCATCCAAAAATCTCAGGTATTTAAGGATTTTGGACATAAATCTAGATTTAAAAACTAACCTATTCTCCCATTCTAGCAAAACCAGGTTTGCAAAAATAGGGGCACATTTCGCCCCCATTGCAACTCCTCCTTCATTCAATGGTTCTTGGTGTTCAATACTTATTTTAATTTAGGCAGCCGTCAATTAGCTATTTGTGATGTCATAGGATTTTAATATGAAAAAGAAGTGATGTTTTGTATGATGACTCTGATGAAGCCTGGGATGTGCAGGTGAAAGCGCTCAGTCATCTTTCTGTGCAATAAAGCAGTTTCTCTCTCGAACACTGTGTGGTGTGCCCTACGTTTTTTTATTTTTTTGCGTGTTAATTTTCGATTTGAACTCCACCCTGTGCGCGGTGGTTGGTGTTTTGGTATATACTTTGGGTGTCCTGGCTGTGTTTCAAGTGGTTACTTTGCTTGAGGTTTGTGATGGAATTGCTTATAAAGGAGCTTACTGAGGCTGTTTCCAAGCTCATGGCTCATTTTGCTGCTGTTCCAGTGAACATGAACACCTTGGTGGGATCCAAGGGGTTATCGGCAACACAGGACTTAGATTTACCTATTGTACACACCCCTGTTGTGGTCGAAGGGGGTTTCAACCAATTAGACTGGTCCATCTAAATCAGTGGGGCTTATCGATTGGTTCACAGCTCCAGTTTTGAACTTTGTTGCATCTGGCCAGGAAGGCGCTAGTTTTGGGACGTTAAACACACAGTTGGGCTCCTTTCAGAAATTATGTCGGAAGAACCATGGGTTGCACCTCGACAACACCTTTTTGACTGAGTCCTTAAGGTTGAAGTAAGTACCGAAGGGGCTCCGCCTGTGGAAATTACCTAATGGGATTGTTGATGGGTCGTCAGCCTTTAAAGAACTTGTGGACTTGTACAACACTGGACTAGAGGTAATGCGCATCATTAGGGACAATGACACTAAATTGTACAAACTTAAGAAAGATATTGTCACGTTCAATTCTAGCATTACCAGCGATCTTTTGTGTTTTGAGTATAAGGACAAATAGAATAAGATTTTGGCTGACTTGGAAAAGTTTGTCAAGGACAATATGGCGAAAAAACAGGTTAAATTAAAACAGGACATGAGGGACTACTCCACTAGGAATGTATATGTTAACAATGTGCATGATAATGATTGTGTTGAAGTTTCACACAATGAAAATGTAGGCAATGATGTTAACGTTACACAAATTAATAGCGCTGGTAACAACAGAGCTAAATTGGGAAATAACGGTGAGCGAAGTGATGAAGGTTTTTTAGAACCTCCCCTGGAACTGAGGAGATTGGAACAGTTAAAAAATCAGCAGGGGCAGAATGTCTCTGGTTACCAGAACCAATGGACACACAACCAGAGGGGTTGGAGGGGGGGGTCAGAACCAACAATTCCTAAGATGTGCCTATGCCCAAAGTGTTTGGATCTGTACACAGTGATAATATGGAAATTTTGATGAATGGTGATTTTACGGTGCACAACTTTACTGACTTGGTTTTGACTTCTGCACATTGTGAAATGTTGAATAAAGGTTTTTCTTTTGTTCCACGCTATAGAACTGATATTGCCTCTTTGTTATTAAATTTGCGACTGTACACACAGCAATTGAATTTAAAATTGTTATTGCCACAGGAAGACAACAACTTAGTAGTTGGTTTAAAGAGGTCTAGTACTTTCATTCCTTCCTATCACAAGAAGGTGTTGTTTTTGAATCACTGTGTGAAACGGAATTTAGGAAACAGGTTTGTAGGAATGAACATTACATTGATAACCTTAATAGAAATGAAAGGGCGGCATTGTACGAGATAAAAATCAACAAGATGAATAGATTTATGAAACCTGATAAAGGGGGTAGGATCGTGGTGATGTCACATCTTGATTGCAGTTCTAGGATGTTTGAAATTCTTAACGACCCATCCACTTATTCTAGAGTCTCCCGTAATGAGATTAACTACTCTTATTCTAGGATTGATGTAGAGTTGTTTGACGCCTTTTGCCAGGACATCATTGATGGGACGGAATTTTAATTTCTTACAGTGGACGATCCTACTATACCTGTGATTTCTGGGATTCCCAAGATTCACAAGTGTATACATGATCCTCCATTTAGACCTATTGTGGCAGCTAGGGGATCTAAGACGGAACCATTAGCTGCTTATATTGACCACCATAGTAAATCCATTGTTATAAATACTAATCACATTCTCAGGGACTCGTGGCATTGTCTTAAGATGTTACGAGATGTGGGCCCTTTACATAATGTGATTTTTTTGGCTGTAGATGTGGTCACCCTTTTTTCTGTGATTCCCCATGACGATGGGATTAAAGCGTTTGAGAAGTGCCTTTTTGCCTCTGGTATTTTACCTAATGAGAAAGTCAATTTCTTAACCAGGTTGATGGAAATTGTGCTGGAGAACAATATCCTATTTTTTGAAGGTGAATATTATCGTTAGGTTACAGGAGTTGCGATGGGGGCGAAATGTGCCCCTGTTTTTGCAAATCTGGTTTTGATAGAATGGGAGAATAGGTTAGTTTTTAAATCTAGGTTTATGTCCAAAATCCTTAAATACCTGAGATTTTTGGATGATATTTTGGTCTTATGGATGGGGACTGAAACAGAAATTGACGAATTTTTATTGTTTTTGAATAACAGTACAAGTTTTTATCCTTCACTCACAGAATTAACACCAATGAGATTGATTATTTAGACATTCTTTTGAGGAAAAAAGATGGATTGTTGACTTCCACTATTTACAGGAACCAACCCATTCCAATGGGTTGTTACACTTTGAAAATTGTCACCCCCCATCAGAAAAGTACAGTTTTGCACCTATCATAAATGTAGATGTTCGGGTGTATACACTGCTGCAGTCATTACACTTGGGTTATCCTGCCATCAGGTGGTTCCCCAGTCGGCCGGAGTTCCAAAGTCTTGGTCCAGCGTTGGTTGCTGTCGCCTCCTCCCTGACGTCAGTGCGACAGGGGTATATAAGATGCAGCCGACGGCATTTTCTTCAGTTTTTCTTGACCCAGATATCAGGTGCCTCTAAATAGGTAGGCAATTCCAATTGCTAATAAAACATACATAAGAAAAGCAAACAACAAATTACAGCTACCAGCAAATACTCCCCATAGGTAATAAAGGGTAGAAGACATAGGTATGTACCAGCCAGTAACAGGGGAAGGAGGGAGGGTAAGCTGGACTGCAGCAGTGTTTACACTCGAACATCTACATTTATGGTAGGTACAAAACTGTACTATGTTCATCGTGTTACACTGCTGCAGTCATTACACTTGGGTAGAATCCCAAAGCTGAGGTAGGGTGGCTGGTTCTATAAGGCATTAGGGGTGGCTGTAAGGCCCTGCAGCACTGCAGTGGCGAAGCCAGCTCTGGATTTAGAATATAGAGGCAGATGGTAATGCTTAGTGAAGGTATGTACAGAACTCCAAGTTGCTGCTTCCAAAATATCCTTGGTAGGCACTCCTCTGAGGTAAGCAGTTGAAGTGGCTGTTGCTCTGGTGGAGTGAGATCTAATGCTGTTAGGTACAGGTTTTCCATTGTATGTGTAGCAGAAATGTATACAATGTCATATCCATTTTGAAATAGTCTGTTTTGAAATGGCTTTTCCCTGTGCTCCTGCAGCATATGCTACCAATAATTGCTCAGATTTTCTGAAAGCTTTGGTTTTGTCCAAGTAGAAGCGTAACTGCCTGTGAATGTCCAAAGAATGCAGTAGTCTCTCTCCTTTATTCTGTGGTTTAGGATAAAAAGTTGGCAGGTGAATAGTTTGGTTTAGAGCCACACTGGATACCACCTTTGGCATAAATGTAGGGTTAGTTCTTAAAGACACCCTGTCCTGGTGGAAAATGAGGAAAGGTTCAACTGCCATTATTGCCTGTAATTCTGAAACTCTTCGTGCTGATGTTATTGCCAGGAGCAGAGCAGTTTTCCAAGAGATATATTTTAATTCTGCTGTGTTAGCTGGCTCAAAAGGAGGTAAAGTTAATTTTTCCAAAACAAAGTTGAGGTCCTAAGTTGGAGTAGGTGCTCTACGGGGCGGTCTTATGTTTTTAGCCCCTCTGAGATACTGTTTTAACAGAGGATTAGAGAAAATTGGTGGATCCATGTTGTAATGAGCAGAGATGGCAGAGGCGTGGATCTTGATGGATGAGAAGGAGAGGGCTTTGTCCAGCATCTCAGCTAAGTATTGTAGTATCTGAGGAATGTTTGGGACAAGAGGGTCAAGGCTGTGAGCTTGGTTCCAGGCACAGAATCTCTTCCATTTATCCGAATAGGCTTTCCTGGTATGACGCCTTCTGGCCTCCAGAATGACATCCATAACAGCTTTGGAGAGAGGCATTGCTTGCTTGACTAAGGAATCTTCCATGCAGCTAGGTTTAAGGTCTTTAGCTGGCTATGTAGTATTTGATTGTTGTGCTGAGTCAGCAGATGTGGGATGTGAGGCAAAATCCAGGGTGGTTCTTGTGCTAAGCTCCTTAAGATTGGGTACCAGTGCTGGCGTGGCCAGACTGGTGCAATCAGGATCATCTTTGGCTCTTCTTGCCTGGCTTTTATGAGTACCTTTGGCAGGAGAGGTAATGGTGGGAAAGCGTATACTTGTAGGTTCTCCCAGCTGAATGAGAGGGCATCCACTTTCCATGCTTGTGGATGGTAACTCCTTGTGCAGAATTTTTGTAGCTGGCAGTTCATTGGGGATGCAAACAGATCTATGTCCGGGCTCCACCATTTCTGTGTTATCATTCTGAATATTGGTGGATTCAATTCCCATTCGTGGGGATCCATGATGTTTCTGCTTAAGTCGTCTGCCAGTGTGTTTTTCTCTCCTGGCAGGAATTGTGCTTGCAGATGAACTTGAAGGTTTATAGCTGTGTTCCACAAGGTCATGGCTTGTCTGCATAGGGGGAAGGAGTGAGTGCCCCCTTGCTTGTTTATGTACCACATAACCGTGGTGTTGTCTGTCTTTAGTAGTAGTTGTCCTGGATGCAGCAGGTCCTTGAAAGATATAAGGGCATTTTGTACAGCTAGCATCTCTTTTTGATTGATGTGAAGATGCCTTTGTTCTGCGGGCCACGTGCCCTGAATACATTTGCCTGCCATGTGTATTCCCCAGGCGTAATCCGATGCATCTGTTGTCAGTGTTTGCCTGGCTGTGGGTTGTGTAAAAGGCTGTCCCTTGTTGAGGTGACAAGCGTGAGCCCACCATTGAAACTCCTGTTGAAGGCAAGGAATTAGTGGTATAACTGTTTCCAAACTTTGACAGTGTTGAGACCATACATTCTTTAGGTACCATTGTAGTTTCCTCATATGCAGTCTGGCATATGGAATTAGTAGTATGCAGGATGCCATGTAACCCAAGGCCTGCAGAATTTTTCTTGCAGGGAGTTGGGTCTTTGTTGCCATCAATTGAAAGTATTGAGTCAGTTGTCCTTGCTTGTCTGGCGTGAGATAAGCCATCTGGGCCGTTGTGTTCAAGCTGGCACCCAGGAATATAACCTCTTGTGAGGGCACTAGTTTTGATTTCTTTTCGTTTACTGTGTACCCCAGGCAACTTAATAACTTTTTTACAAACGCCAGATGCTTTAGAAGAATGTCCTTGCTCTCTGCTTGAATCAGGCAGTCGTCCAGGTACGGATAAATTTGAATTCCTTTCTGTCTGCAAAATGCAATTACTGGTGCCAGGCACTTTGTGAAGACCCTGGGCGCAGTAGATAAGCCAAAGGGCAGTGCAGAGAATTGATAGTGCATTGAACCAGCTATGAATCTGAGGTATCTTCTGCAGTTTTGTCTGATAGGGACATGCAGGTATGCCTCCTTGAGGTCTAAGGTCACGAGCCAAGCTTTCTTGCCCAGCATGGGAAGAAGCTGCTGCAGTGTCAACATTTTGAATTTCAGAACATCCAGGTAAGTGTTTAGAGACGAAAGATCCAGAATGGGCCTCCAGGTTTTGTCCTTTCTGGGTACCAGAAAGAGTCTTGAGTAAAATCCTTGTCCTTGCTCCTGTGATGGTACCTTTTGAATAGCTCTCATATCCATAAGTGCTGTAATTTGTTTTTGAGCCTCTGCCCATTGATTTGGTGGCAGATTTGGCATTCCTTTTAACCTTGGCAGAGTGTGAAAGTGGAACCTGTAACCTTGAAATACAATGTTGAGAACCCATTTGTCTTTGGTGATAATTTGCCAATTGTGGTAGAAGAGTGCCAGTTTTCCTCCCAAGGGGGCTGCCAAGAGAGATTTGTTTGGCAGCTGTAGTGGGAAGTCATTGGAGCTGCTTTTTATATGGTTGGGGCCTGTCTTCCCCTTCTTTTTGGCCTGATGCAACCCATTGTCTAGGCCTGTAAGGACCTTGTGTTTGGCCTCTACCTCTTGGACGTCTGTATCTTCCCCTTTGAGGTCTGTCTGTAATTGGAAAGGACCAATTCTTAGTTGGCCAGTTTCTGCTAAATCTAGGAGGCTGAACCTGTAAGAAATTCTTCACCATTTGCATAGATTTTGCCTTATCCTCCATTTTCTTTAATACCTCTTCTGCCTTAATTCAAAATAACACATCCTGCTGCAAAGGTGCATCCAATAATTTTGCTTTAACATGATCTGGTAACGTATGTTCTTTTAACCTAGCATGTCTTCTAATGACAGAGCCTGTAACTGCTGCTCTGCAGGAGGCCTCTAGAGAATCAAAACCACATTGCAAAGTATGCTTTCCCACTTGTTCAGCTGCATGCAATAAATCCTGCATTTCTTTAAAATTAGGAGGATCTGATTCTGGAAGCATTTTTTGTTTTAACTGAGACAGTAAAAACTGCTGATATTTTAGCATGTGAAACTAGCAATTTAAAGCTCACATTGCTAAAGTTGCAGACGTATATACTTTCTTTCCCCATCTGTCTAATGCTCTGGAATCTCTGTCAGAGGGAACTGGATTCTTGGTTGATGAGGCCTTAACCCCTTTGGGTCCCTGAGAAATAGTTTCAGGGTCAGCTGCAGGGCTTTTATACAGAAATTTGTGTGAGTCAGGGACTCTGTAGTATCTGTCCGGTTTAACAGGGGCTGGAGGTAAGGAATCAGGATTTAAGCTGGATTCAGTATACACATCATCCACAATATCTAACACTGGCGGAATAGTAAGGGGTCTGTGTTGAGGTAATAAAAGGAAGTCTCTGAGCCTTTTCTTGGATTCTGAGTAATCCTGGCCTTCCCAGTGGAAATGCTCCCTCATGGTATGTAGGGTTTCCCCAAAGGAGTAGTCCTCAGGTGGTGAGGCTGATGGAATTGATTCCTCAGCATCAGAATCCTCATAAGGGGGTGAAAAATATCTTAGGTCTGAGGATGAATCAGAAGAAATGGACACCTGGTCAGATGAATCATAGTCTGCATCCTGTCTAGGCCTTTTATCAGGAGGGGGATGGGACCCCCTGATCAGAGTGATTAGGTCTTCGGCCATTTTGAGCATTTCTTTCTTAGGCATGGAGGCCTGTTTGATTTTAAGGGAGGCTTAGACTTAGCTGAGGGTTTAATGCTTAACTGAGTAGGTCTGAAGACACCCTCTGAGGCTGTGGGTTGCTCAGCTACTCCGGATCCCTCTGAAGAGTTAGTTTCGGTAGGCTGAATAACTTGTGCATCCGAAGGCCCAGCCATCTCCACGTGGGAGTCGGAGGCGGCCTGTGGTTCTACAGAAGCAGTTGTCAGGGGCTGCGAAGGCGCCTCGCTGAAAACCTGAGAACCAGCGACTGGCCTAGAAGAGGCTTCGTCGTCAGTTTTGGGCCTCGGATGCCTATCCTTATCTTTGCACTTTTTGTGTATTCCGGTCGTCGGAAGTTCTGACGGCATGGTATAATTGAATTTTCTACCAAAATAATGTCTGGCAAAATCAAACCGACGTTTAACAGTGCGCTTGTTAAACCTAGCACAAAACCGGTAACCAGTGACATTGTGGTCTGGACCTAGGCATGGGATACAATAGGAATGGAAATCCTTATGAGGTATTTGCTTCCCACAAGAAATACAATTATTAACTTTTACTGACATCGGTCTGAGGCAAGAAAAAGTTTCCCCAACAGGGTACTTAGCTTTGTAGAAGACTTCAATTCTGGATTCGGAATGAAAATCTCAGGAGACTGCCGACCGGCACTCGCGAACTACTTTTGCTTCGGGCACTGCACTGCAAGAAAGACTGAAGAAAATGGCGTCGGCTGCATCTTATATACCCCTGTCGCACTGACGTCAGGGAGGAGGTGACAGCAACCGACGCCGGACCAAGACTTTAGAACTCAGGCCAACTGGGGAACCGCCTGACGGCAGGATAACCCAAGTGTAATGACTGCAGCCGTGTAACACCATGAACATCGCGGGGTAGTAAAGGGTCAGATGTGTAGATATTCAAGGTTGATTAGTGACAACAGTGATTTTAGGAACGAGATATACACACTAATTAGGATGTTTATGAATAGGGGTTACCCCCTAAAAATGTTACTGAAGATTAAGGAGGAGATATATAGTAAAAGATATACTGTATTTTTGTCCTATTCTGTCTGGTGAGGTTAGCCCATTTAATGATGTAACATGACCTGTCAAGAGGAACAAGGTTATGATGTTGAACTATAACCAGGACTGTCCCCAGTTATTAGCTATTTTGAACTTTGCTTGGGACAGTAGTTTTGACACAGAACTCAAACAAAAATTGGGAGACAAACCATATATTGTGTACAGTAGCGGTAGGAATTTAAATGATATTTTGGAAAGGAATACTGCAGGATCTAAGGGACGTTACAGGTCCTGGATGTACAAATGTGGTTGTTGTAGCCACTGTAAATACATCAGTGATGGTCCTTATGTGGCAGTTGAGGGCTACCATCAAACCCTTGAATATCCAGGAAGGGGTACTTGCGCTACAACAAATATTACTTACACAGCAACTGGTAGTACATACTCGGCATTCTAAGTGGGGAAAACCATACGTAGATTAAAGGATAGAATTGCCGAGCATGTGAGGGACATGAAGAACAAGAAAAATAGTAGTGCATTGTACAGTCATTCAGTATGTTGTTCAAACTTTAAAAGATTTTTGTTTTTTATAATTGAAAGCAATTCTCGGCTTGGCTTAGGAGTGCCTTCTGTGTGGAGTCTGCATGTCCTCCCCACGGTTGGGTAGCGTTCGAAAGACATGCGTGCGTAAATGGGCGTGCCTTCGTTGAACGTTGGGCATTGAGCTGGCACCTCGGTCTTTCGTAAAAATATACTGCCAATCATTAGCGGACCGGAGTTCCGCTGTGGCGACCCCTTACCGGGAAAAAGCCGAAAGACAAACAAATAAACAACAAACATAATTGATAGGGTTGAAATGAATGAAAGGGGTGGTAATTTTAAAACTGCTCTTGAGTTGTGTGAAACAAGGTGGCAATTAAGACTGAATGCCAAAAATTTTCCAGGGATCAATGATAATATTTCTATTGCCCCACTTTTGAAGCAGAGGTCTATTAACATCTAAATGTCGGGAAGGAGGTTTAAATACAATTTGCTTACCGTTGTATTTTGGTTTTATATTTGGTGTGTGATCAACAGTTGAAGCTAATTATGTGATTTTTAGTACATTTTAATAATTCATTCAATAGTTCTTGGTGTTCAATACTTATTTTAATTTAGGCAGCAGTCAATTAGCTATTTGTGATGTCATAGGATTTTAATACAAAAGGAAGTGATGTTTTGTATGATGACTCTGATGAAGCCTGGGATGTGCAGGTGAAAGCGCTTAGTCATCTTTCTGTGCAATAAAGCAGTTTCTGTCTCGAACACAGTGTGGTGTGTCCTACGTTTTTTATTTTTTTGTATGTTAATTTTCGATTTCAACTCCACCCTGTGTGTGGTGGTTGGCATTTTGGTTTAAACAAAGAGAAAGTTACTGTCAGCTGCCTGTCAGGTGCCAGGATCCATCACATAATGCATGCATTAAGGTCACTCTACAACAGGTACAAATATGACTCTGCCATTGTCCATTTTGGTGTGAATGATCTGAGATATACCTCCCTGGACTATATGAAAAGAGACATGGAGGAGCTCTCAGATCATGTAGCCCAGGCAGGTATGCCCCTAGCCCAGAGTAGCATCCTGCCATCGCTCAGAATGATACCACAGTACAAGGACAAAATGATTGACTTCAACAATTGGCTAAGCTTCTGGTGTCATTCTAAGGGGCTATAGTATCTGTCTGCCTGGGACGACATGACTGACAGACTATGATGCTTTGCCAGACATGGCCTGCACCTGTCACCCCTGGGATTCCGGATACTGGCTAAGACTCTTGCCACCTCTATAGTGCCTTTTTTAGGCAAGGTTCAAACAACAAACTCACCATTGTAGCAGGTACAAGCAAGCAAAATCTGAGGGTAATGCTACTCAATGCTAGAAGTCTAAACCTCAAAATGCACTAACTCGAGGCACTCCTTAAAATGGAGAACATCGACATCTGTGCAGTGACAGAAACCTGGTTCAAGGCTCCAGAGAACACCCCTGCATTACCAGCTATAATTCATGCTACACCATTCGGCTACCTAACCTGGACCAAAACACTAAAGGAGGAGGAGTGTCCATATTCATTAAGGATATCCACACTTCCAGGCTAGTTGCTCAACATAATGCAGCTGAAATTATCTAAGTGCAACTAACAATGGGCAAGACTGCAATCTAGGCTGTAGCTTGTTACAGATCCGCCACCATGCCCCAGGATGCCCACTCAACGTTTCTTGATATACTGGATAATATTAGGGTACAGCCCAATACCCTAATAATGGGTGATTTCAACTACCCCATCATCAACTGGGAAAACTAGTCATGTACTAAATCATTTGCTCAACGTTTTCTGGAATTCATAAATTCCAGTGCCCTGGATCAGCTTGTCCATACCCCCACCAGAGGCAGCAATATCCTGGACCTAGTCATCACCAATATGGGTAACCGATGTTCCACGCCAGAGGTCAACTCCTCGCTGGTCAAATCCGACCACAAGCTAATCACCCTAGACATCCATATCCCACCCCACCCCCATTAAAGAAACCACCGTAAAAAACTTCTCCAAAGTCAACTTCATGCTTCTTAAGACAGAAGTGGCAAACATCATGACACCCATTCATATGGAAAATAGAGGTACGACTGCTGAATCCTATACAAATGCACTGTATAAGCACATACACGATTGCATGGATAGTGCTATCCCCAACAGAACCAAGACACTATCCTCCAAAAAAAGGAAACCAATCTGGTGGTCCCCTACCATAAATTAACTCTACAACAGAAGGAAGAAGTTGTTGCAAAAAAGAGTAAAATCCCGATTGCAAGAACTCCCTGTTCAGCCTCAGTAAGAAGCTGAGATCCCTCATAAAATCCTCCAAAGCTAGTTACGAAAATAAAATCGCCATTGATTCATAAGACAACCACAAAGTATTCTACAGCTATGTCAAGAATCTTAATGGCAACAACACTCAGATCTGCTCCGAGCTACAGCACAATGGCACTAAATATACAGAACCAACTGATATTGCAAACATCTTGGCAGATAAGTTCAGTGCAAACTTCACCCCTCCCCTCACCCCCCAAAGGGTCCATCTCTATACCGGAAGAATGCAAAGCCCCTGTAATCACAGATGCACACATAAAGACCGCACTCTTCAAAGCCAAGAACACAGCATCCATGGGACCAGACAACATCCCAGGCTGCATTCTGCACGAAATACAGAACGAACTGTCACCCCACCTAAGTACCATGTTCAATCATAGCTTCACTTCAGGCTTTATGCCTACTGAATGGCGCACAGCAACGGTTATCCCACTCCACAAAGGAGGCACCACCACTGACCCAGGGAACTACCGCCCCATTAGCCTGACAAGCCTGGTCTGCAAGGCCATGGAACGTATCATCTTGGAGCTTATAAACAAAGACATAGGTAACCTCCAAACTCTGGACCCCACTCAGTTTGGGTTTGTAAAAGGTAGATCATGTCTCCAACACCTGAGTGACTTCTTTGAAGCAGTCACCAGAGCTGTGGATGAGGGTAAGGTAGTGCACACAGCCTATCTTGACCTTGCCAAGGCTTTCAACACCACCCCCCACTCTGGAATTATAGATAAACTCACTAGACCGGGCATAAATCCCTATGTCACAAGATGGGGGACCAACTGGCTCACTGACAGAACCCACACAGTAAAAGTAGCCGACTTCAGACCAGTAACAAGTGGAGTACCACAAGGTTCAATCTTGGGTCCTCTCCTGTTTGACACCTACTTCTCTCAAGTCCAGGCTAATGCAGCAGGTCTTTGGCTAACAAAGTTCGCAGACGATTGCAAACTACGAGCCATAATAGAATCGCCTAATGATGTAGACATTCTACAAAGGGGCCTCACTGAGACCGATGCTTGGTGTCAAAGTCATGGCCTTAAGCTCAATGCCAAGAAGTGCACTGTCATCTCCTTTGGGAAAAATACTGCACCCATGAACTATTACATAGGCAGTAGCCTACTAAACACCGAAAGTGTGATAACAGACCTTGGGACACAGGTGGACAGTAGTCTCTCCTTTGATAATCACATTGCCACAGTAGTCAGGAAATCCTTCTACTTGGCACACTTCATCACAAAGGGGTTCTCCTCCAGAAAAAAGGAGGTCATTGTTCCTCTCTACTCATCCCTCATCAGACCCATTATAGAGTACAATGCCCCATTTGGCATGTACCTCGCAAGACATCTACAACAACTAGAAAGGCCACAGAAATACCTTACTAAGAGGATTACTGGCCTCAAACAGATGCCATACTCAGACTGTCTCAAAAAACTCCAGCTCTGCTCCGTCGCATATAGCCTACTCAGAGGCAACCTCTGCCTAACATACAAAGCCATGTCAAACCCAGATCTGTTGGACATGCTACACTTAAAGGAACCCCAAACTCTTCAAGCCATACGCTCCAGGGACCTAAACTTTGTCACTACAATAAACAGAACATGCTGGAGGGATAGATTCCTGTTCCAGAGACTTCCCCTGCTCTGGAACAGACTACCCATTCATGTCAAACAAAGCTCATTAGCCCTCTTCAAGAAAAATCTTGACAGCTGGATGGGAAATAGGAAATTCACCCCGGGGATCACTTCTGTGGTTCTGCTCGACAGGGTCACAGGAAAATAATTTTCTTGTGCGGCGAAAGCCAGGGAACTTTTTTGGCTAGGCTTATATAGGCCCGAAGGCCGACAGCCTAGTACCTACCTATGAACTTATGAGCCTATAAAGTTATTAGAGAGGAAGAGAAGAGAGTTAAAGGAAGAGAGAAAAGGTTGAAGAGATGGTAGGCTTCATCTAGTCTCCTGGAAAGGGCAGCTCCATGAGCTTAAGAGAAAAAGTTTTAGATGCTTTTTGAACTGATTTGTATTTGGGGTGTTTCTAATAGAGTTAGAAAGTTTGTTCCAGGCTAAAGGCACATTGTAATTGTAAAGCAGTTTACAGATGTTTTTGTTGGGTTTATGTATGTCAAGAAGTTGTTGGTCAGAGCTTCTGAGATATCTAGTGGGGATGTAGAAGGAAACAAGGGAGGAGAGGGAGGGGCAAGCAGTAGGTTTGTGTAGGATGGAGTGTGCAATTTGTAGCTGTGAGATACGACGTTGACTGGGGAAATTCTGTTCATTGCAGTTTTTTTAATGCAATGCAGTGGTGTGATTTATAAGGTTGGTTTGTTGCAAATCACACCACTGCATTGTTACATGTTTGTTCGAGCTGGGAGACTAATGTGGATTGTAAGTTTGTGAGGATTGGAGCAGCACAGAGAAGGCATGGCAGCAGGAAAGCCCTAGCTAGGGACAGTTTGCCATCTGGTGTAATGATTTTTTTTATTCCAATACAGTAATCCCAGTTTTTGATACTCTGATAAATATGCTGATCAAATTTTAGTTGGTCATCTATTATGGTGCCCAACAGTTTAGTATGTGGATCAATATTGATAATTGTATTTTTTAAAGAAGAGATGGAAAAGATGGATTTCTGATGTGAGAGTGATTTTAATAGAAAGATTAAGAGTTTATTTTCGTTTTTAGGTTTAGGATAAGCTGGTTTTCATTAAACCATTTTCTATGCTGATGACTGTGTTTTGTGTAAGTGAATGGAGATGTAACATGTTGTCAGATGTGGTGATGAGAGTTGAATTGTCCATGTATTGGGTAAGAGTTGAGTAACCGCAAGCAGAGTGGAGGTGGTTGGTAAAGCTATTGAATAGAAGGGGGTCTAGGAGAGAACCATGGGGGACCCCTGTTTTTACAGGCAAGAAGGGGAAGCAGGAAGTGAGTCATCAGACAGACTGTAGTCTACTAGTAAGGTAGCTGAAGAACCACTGCAAAGTGGGAGGAGAGAGGTTAAGATCAGCTAATTGTGCCAGTAGTTTAGAGTGAGACACAATATCACATGCTTTAGATAGGTCAAGGAAGAGACAGGACACTAGTTGATTATTATCTCTGGCCTCAGCAACTGTATGAGTAAAAGATAAGAGGGCAGTAGCAATACTGTGGTTTGGCCAAAAAACATGTTGGGTTGTGGTTAAGAGGTTTTCATGGATTAGGTATTTAAGCAGATGAGAGTGGCAGCACTTTTTCAAAATTTTAGAAAGTGGTGATAGGATGGCTATTGGTCTAAAGTTAGATGGGTCTGTAGAGTTACCTCCTTTGTCCAGTGGTATAGTGTAGAAAGATTTCCAGATGTTTGGAACGGTGCCTTCTTGAACAGATCTATTTATTAGTATAGAAGTAGGGAAGGCTATGGAGTCAGCAGCAAGCTTGAGAAAGGGGGGGGGTAGTTTATCAGCAGATGGGGAGCAGGGTTTATGTTTATGAAGCAGAAATTTGATATAGGAGGTGGGGACAGGTTTAAGAGAGAAGGGGTTTTTATCATTATGAGTAGAAGAGGCAGAGTTTGGGGAATCGGAGTCATGGTCTGAGTGAGTTAGTTTGCAGACAGCATCTATGAAGTAGTTATTAAGCAGGGTAGCAGTCTCTAGCAGTGAGTTATTAGAGAAGGGATTTGGGGGTTATAGGGGTTACCAGGGTGAAGGCTATCATCGGTAGTGGACCAGAATTTTGGAAAGGTGATTAGTTTGTGCTGCATTATAAAAGTTTTTCTTATCCTGGTAAGTGTGATTTTTTTTGTAAGGTTTCTGATTTCCTTGTAATTTTGTAGTAGGGTAGGAGATTTGATTTTCTGCTAGGTTTTCCAGATACTATCCATTTTGTGCATGAGGGAGAGGGTTTCTTTTGGAAGGTGCATAAGTAGCTTTTATCCTAATTTTTCTTTGGGAGCAAGTGAGTTTAAGATGTTGAGGAAAATCTGGTTAAAATTTTCAACAGCATCATTAAGGGGAGGGTGGTGAAGGAAGGACCAGTTAATGGATGCCAGTTTAAAGTTAAATGATTCAGTATCAAAGTAGGATAATTCACGACAGTCTCTGTATATGTGGGATCTAAGTATTTGGATAGAGTGTCTTTGTATGTGAATAGATAGATGGTCACTAAGGGAGCTGGGTAGGATGCAGGGGTTGTGGTAAAGATTAGGGTCTGTAGTAGAGTATCCAATCAAGGATAGAGGTGGAGCCAGAGTTTTTATTAACACGGGTGAGGGACATGATGAGTTGTTTGAAGCCATGCAGGTTAATACTAATATTTAAAGAGTCTGTCATAAGGTTTGACTAGTCTATGTTTACATCTCCCAGTATGGTAGTTTCATAGGATATGTTGTCAGAGAGCCATGGCAGTATATTTTCTAAGACTGGAATGTTGTTTCCTGGTGGGACATAAATTGAGGCTACAGCAAACTTTTTGTATGAATTCAAGTGACAGTTAAGTACAATTAGTTCAGCAGGGTGAAAACTTGGTAATGGTGTTCGTAAGGAGGAGAGAATGAAAAGATCATTGCAGAGAACTGCAACACCACCACCTTTTTTGTCTCTCTAATTGAAATATGTTGTAACCGGGGGGTACGTAGAAATGACAAATCCTTGCAGCATTCAGTAGTACTGAAAAAAATTAAATGATGTCAGCTAAAAAAATGGCTATGTTAAGACACTGGGTGGAGTTTCACACACAGAACACTATGTTAAGACCAAAGGGTCAGGAGAGTAAACGGGTTTACAATCAAAAGGTAGAAAGTAAATTACGTGACAGGAGCCTCCTTGAACATGGTAGGAGCAACAGGCAGAATGTCGATATTCAAGTGTACATCAGTTCGTAAGGACGTACAGAAGTCAGGGGTTACAAAGCATCTGCATATACGGTAACTGTCGACTTTAACATAAAAAAACGGTGTCAATGTTATGTGTCGATGTTGCATCCTACTTAACATGCATGAGGTCGATTAAATGTGTCGCTAATAAGATAGTTCGCAATTTTGAATGTCAGGATTTTGATAGTAATCCGAGCAAACATAGAAAGTTCAGCAGATGAAATTAATTTTATAGAGGTGCAGAAATGCAGAACATGTTGAAATATTAATACAGCGTTAGATTACTACTTTAGTTTCATTTGAAATTAAGACAGAAAAAAACCCAATGCCACTGAGGTTTCCATTTGATTTAATAATAAAGTTGCAGCATTCCCATTCCACTCTCGTACATTATCAGTTCAGTTACAGACTTGCAAAAATTTTATTTATTAGTAAATAAAAGTTATGCACTCACCATAACGTTCCATGTTTGTTGTCCTTGATCTCGCCTTCCTTCTTGCTGTTTGGTTCAGAGCCGACCCTTGGCTCCAACTCGGCTGTATACTATAGCTCGAGAGCTTTTACTAGCTTGAGGCTAGCCCCTATCCCAGCATGCCTAGAGGTAGTTACCCAGATCTCGTTTATGATAACCCAACACTAGACCATACAAATAGACAACAGATATACTCTAATTTACATATCCGATGACACCTACATATAAAGGTGTGACCCCCTCCAGAATAGTAATAGTAGTAGACTGAGACTAATCATAAGGTATGGTATAAAGGAAACCCAACCAGTATAACCAATTAAACAAGGGATTCCTCTCGATCCTCCAGGAAGGGGGAAGGAGGGTGGAACGCAAGAAGGAATGCGAGATCAAGAACAACAAACATGGAACGTTATGGTGAATACATAACTTCTTTATATTATGTTGTCCATATTTCACCTTCATTCTTGCTGTTTGGGACAGCGTCCCCAGCACCTGATTCTTGGATGGCTCACTGGAAAAAAACTCTTCAGGACCATGGAACCAAAGGATGCCCTGTTCTGGGAGGCCACATCTACTTTGTAGAGTAATAAAGGTATGAGGATTAGCCCATGTAGCTGCTGCACAGATCAAATCCAAAGGCAATCTGGCTTGAAAGGCAATAGAGGTAGACAAGGCCCTTGTTGAGTACCCTTTAATTTTCCCTGGAAGTTTTTGTTTACACAACTCATAGACATGTTTTATAGTGTCTGAAAGCCACTTCGATAAAGTCACCTTTGAGACTGCGCAACCTTTTTTATTGTCTGCAAAGGATATGAACAATTGGTCAGATTTTTCTAAAGTCCTTAGCCCTGTGTAAATAGAAACATAACTGTCTATGAACATCCAATTGATGAAGCTTATACTCTGCCTTGTTGCCATGATTGGGGAAGAACACAGGAAGCTCTATGAATTTATTCAAATTGTAGTCAGAACATACCTTGGGTAAGAAGGAGGGTTGGTTCTGAGAGAAAAAAAATCAAGTAAGGGGGACGAATAGATAAGGCCTGTAATTCTGAAACCCTTCTAGCTGAGGTAATTGCAACCAAGAAAAGGGTCTTCCAAGTCAGAAATTTGAGCAGACAAGAAGCAGACGGTTCGAAGGGAGAAAGAATCAGAGCATCTAAAACTAAATTTAAATCCGGGGGGGGAGAGGTTCTCTTATCGGAGGTCTTAATAGGGTAGTACCTCTTAGGAATGCCTTGCATAACCTATGGGACATGATATTGGAACCCATTTCTCCTATATGGAAATTAGAAATGGCAGCTAACTGAACTCGGATAGTAGCTGCAGCTGCTCCTTGGTTAAAGGTTTCAGCAAGAAATTCAAGAATCACTGAAATGGGAGCAGTAAAGGGATCAACCTGATTTTTGCCTGCCCAACAACAGAACCTCTTCCATTTACTAGCATAAAGTCTCCTAGTAGTGGGCTTATGGGAGGAAATCAAAATGTGTTGAACTACTGGAGAAACATCGGGAAGCCTGGCTAAGACCGGAAGTGGAGAAACCAAGCTGTGAGCTTGAGAGTTTGAATGGAAGGATGGAGGGCCCCCGACTGATGCCTCAAAAGATCTGGCACTGGAACTAGGATCCAAGGCTCCCCTTGCAGGTGAGGCCAAAGGAATGGGAACCATATCTGATGAGGTCAGTAAGGGGCAATGAGGATTAACTTGCAACCTAATGACTAAGCTTTCTGAAGAACCTTGGGGATCAGGGGAAAAGGTGGAAAGGCATAAAGCAGTCCCAGAGGCCAATCGTGAACAAGTGTGTCCCTGGGTGACTGTCCCAGTGGTGGGACTAAGGCAAAGTAGCTGCTACATTTGTTGTTGAGGGGGGTAGCAAACAGATCGCAGCATGGCTGGCCCCATTTGCGAAAAATCAAGTCCACAACTTCCTGCTTCAGGGACCTCTTGTGGGGCATCAGGATAGCCCGGCCTATCTTGTCTGCTATCACGCTGGATTTCCCTGGGATGTGCGTTGCAACCAGAAAGCGTTGGGAAGACATCGCCCATTGCCAAACTCGTAGAGCCTCTTGACACAAGGGGTAAGACCTGGTTCCACCCTGTTTGTTGATGTACCATATTACCGACATATTGTCCATCTGAATTGCTATAGTCCCTGTAGGTAAAGAGTCCTGAAGTTCTTGCAACGTCAGGAACACCGCTCTCATCTCCAGGACATTGATGTGCAAGTGGTACTTGCATTCCTGCCAAGTCCCTTGAACACACTGTCCCAGATAATGCCCACCCAACCTATCTGGGAAGTGTCCATGTTCCCTGTGGCTACAGGTTGGGGGGGTACAAACGGCCTGCCTATTGTCACCATAGGCGAGTGAAGCCACCACTCCAGATCCCTTTTGCAGGATTCCGTGATCTTTTGCAGGATTCCGTGATCAGAATCTGATGTGACATAGGTATGTCCTGGAATGACCACTGCGCAAATAGAAGCCACTATAGAATTCTCATGTGGAAGTGAGCCATAGAGATCAGAGTGACTGCCGCCATTTTAGAACCCAGGACCTTGAGGAAAAATCTTGCTTGAATTTTCTTTTGTGTGAACAGCATGACAACTTGGTGATGGATCGTTAATACTCTTTCTTGAGGCAGCTTTGCTATCATGTCCCTTGTGTCTAAATAGTACAGTTGTGTACACTTACCATAAATGTAGATGTTCGAGTGTATTCACTGTTGCAGTCATTGCATTTGGGTAATCTGCTGGCAGGTTGCCCTCAGTCGGCCTAATTAACAAAGTCTTGGGTCCTGCGTCGGTTGCTGTCCCTTCTTCCATGACGTCAGGTCGTCAGGCGTATAAAACTTGCAGCCAACGCCATTACATCAGTTTTTCGTGCTCTAGATGTTAGGTGCCCCCCAAATGGGGAGCAAAATATATATATATATATATATATATATATATATATATATATATATACATATATATATATGTATATATATTTAAAAAAAACAAATATATACCTCCAAACAAAAGCAAATATACCAAAAAGGCTTTTAAGCATAGTAAAAGAAATAGTAAAAGAAAGTACAAGTATAGTAAGAGAAAAACAGGGGGCTGGAGGGAGGGTAACCAGGACTGCAACAGTGAATACACTCGAACATCTACATTTATGGTAAGTGTACACAACTGTAGTATGTTCTTCGTGTTTCACTGTTGCAGTCATTACATTTGGGTAGATTTCCAAAGCTATGGTTGGGAGGATGGATTTATACAGCATTTAGACCAACTATAAGGCCCTGCAAAACAGTAATGGCAAACCAGCTCTGAATTTAGAGAAAATTGGTAAGTGATAATGCTTGGTGAAAGTATGAACTGAACTCCAGGTAGCAGCTTCTAGAATATCCCTGGTAGGAACACCTCTGAGAAAGGCTGTTGAAGTAGATGCAGCCCTGGTGGAATGAGATCTGATCCCCTGGGGGATATATTTTCAATGGTGCTTATAACAGAAATTAATACAATGGCTTATCCATTTAGAAATGGTTTGCTTCGAAATAGCCTTCCTCTCTGCCCCTGCAGCAAATGCTACCAGCAGTTGTTCAGATTTTCTTCGAGATTTAGTCCTGTCCAAGTAAAATCTAAGTTGTCTATGTACATCCAATGAATCCAAAAGTAGAAGAGGTAGATACACCACAACAATCGAAGCAAACCAGGTGAAAGAAGTAAAATATATCCTTTTATTCCATAGAAGTAAGCGCTTTCACGTTACAAAGAACGCTTCATCAGACTTTAACATAGTGCAGGAAACACATCACATTTAAATACTCATAAAGGACCAATGGCACACTTCATCAGTATCACATGTAAAATCACATTAAATCACCTCATCCACTTTTAAAGGTGCAGAGAAATACATATATATATATATATATATATATATATATATATATATATATATATACACGGTTCTACCTCACTTCAACGACACGCCGGAACATCGACAGGGAAATCGCGAGCCCCAGAAGATCGACAGTGCAGAAGACCGACGCGACGGGACCTAGAAGATCGACAAGCAGAAGACCGACCCGACGGATGAAAGCACCGACGCCGAGGATGCCGAAATGGGAAAAGGCTGTGTAAGTATGCGGTAGTGACGGACGTTAGGGTGCGAGTAAGGTAAGTGTGGATAGGGGTGGTTTAAGTGAGTTAGGGTTAGGGAGCGGGTCAGGTAAGTGTGCGGTAGTGATTGTGTTTGGGTTAGGGCGGATAAGTGAGTTAGGGTTAGGGAGCGGTCAGGTAAGTGTCTGGTAGTGATTGTGTTTGGGTTAGGCGGATAAGTGAGTTAGGGTTAGGGAGCGGGTCAGGTAAGTGTGCGGTAGTGATTGTGTTTGGGTTAGGGGCGGGATAAGTGAGTTAGAGTTAGGGAGCGGGTCAGGTAAGTGTGCGGTAGTGACGGACCTTAGGGTTAGGGTTTGGGTTAGGGTTGTAGGTAGTTGTGTATGTGAGGTTTAGTGTGGGTTTGTACGGATTTTGGTGTGCTTGTGTTGTGTATGTGGTTTTTGGACGGGGAATGTGTTTTGTTTGTTGATTGTGGTGTGTGAAGTGTATGAGGTTTCGTGTTTGTGTACCGTCGGTTATTTCGTTGTCGGGCATGTGGGATTTCGTGTTTTTGTACTGTCGGTTATGTGGTTTCGGTTATTGCGTTGTCGGTGTTTTGGTGTTTCGTTTATGTGAGGTAGAACCATATACACACAAAGGTATAAACTCACAGTAAATATATATAAATAACTATAAAACTACTTTAAAATGCATTAGGGATGAAAATACAAATATATATATGTATAAAAATATATACTTATAATAATACTCATAAGGATATCCATAAAATACTTATAAAAATATATGTATTTCTTAAGATATATATATATATTTTAAAAAAAAAAAAAATATATATATATGTAAATATACCCATAGGGATACTTATAAAATACTTATAAGATACATATGAGAATACATATAGAAGCACACTTAAAACATATCAAAAGCTTGCTAAAAGATTTAATGCACAAATGGTCTATCTACTAAAAATGGTTTCAAAGATAACTTATCATTAAGGCCATGCCCCTTATCTGCAGCTAGCTTAATTATCCATCTAGCTTCTGTTCTCTCTGTCTTATTCCTAATATTACCTAATCTTTCTGTCTCTAGTAACTGTCCTATAACCATGAATCTAAATGCATGTGTGATATCATTCTGCAGAGTATGCTTAGCAAGAGCATTCCCTTCATTCTCTCTATGAATAGCATAGAGATGCTCCCTAATTCTTTCCCTCAATGTCCTGTTGGTCTTACCTACATAAAAACATTGACATTTTTTGCAGGTAGCTAAGTAAATCACATTCCTTGATTTGCAATCTGCATACTCATTAAACTCATATTTGACCCTGGTATCAGGATGTATAAAGATATTAGAATTCATTACATAGTCACATTGATTGCAAGTACGACAGGCATAGGTACCCTTTCTCTGTGAAGTGACCCTATTAACAGGTATTTTTTCATAACATAGCATCCTTTTCAGTGATTTAGTATTTTTATAACTAAAGGCCGGTCTCTCACCTACTATATTTTTAATACTATCATCTAACTGCAAGATGTTCCAATGCCTCTTAATAATATTTACAATGGAGGTATTATTATTAGTAAAGGGAATAACTACCCTTCTCCTATTTCCTTTCTTCACTACAGGCTGCTTGTTAACATTGGCATCATGCTTGATATACGGCAATCCTAACTGCTCACATCCTATGTCTTCCTTCAAAAGAAAATCATGAGTTCGATAGCCTCTATCTACAAAATCACGTTCTACAGTTACAACTGCTTCCGAAAAAGCATGATCATCACTGGTTATGTGTGAATATCGTTTCAACTGATTCTTGACAATATTCTTATGCACATGCGGTGGGTGCATACTGCTTCTATGCAAGATGGCATTCCTCCTACATGGCTTCTTGAATACTCTAGTCTCAAAAGCACCATTATTTTTCTCCAACGTAACATCTAGAAAATCTACTTTCACCTGTGAAACTGTGCTTGTTAGAGTAAGGAAGGTGGTAGTTCCATTAATATAAGAAACAAAATCTTCTAAGCTTTCCAGATCACCTCCCCAAAGCAGAAAAACGTCATCAACAAAACGTTTGTAACATTTAATGTACTTAGAGAAATTCAGTTGTTCCCACACATAGACACTTTCCCAATAAGCTAACACTAGATTGGCATAAGAGTTGGCACATGAAGTGCCCATAGCTACACCTTTAATCTGAAGATAATAGTCACTTCCAAAGGTAAAAATATTATAATTAAGAACTAACTCTAATAACATCGTAATTCTAATAACTTGATTGTTACTCAGCCCTTTATTAATTAAATATAGTCTTAAATATTCAAGACCTATCTCATTGGGAATGCAGGTAAATAGAGACACTGCATCCAATGTTACCATATAGTCTGACTCTCTTATAGTTCTATCTTTATTAAAAGGTGCTAGAATTTCTAAAAATTGTTTAGTATCACGTAATACAGATTCAGTAGAGTCTACTGTAGGTCTTAGTTTTTTCTCTACATAGATCGACATAGTCTCTGTCAACCAACCTCTGCCAGATACTATGGGTCTGAGGGGAGGGTCAACCATTGTCTTGTGTATCTTGGGGAGACCTCTTATAGTCGGTATCACAGGTTTTTCTATTAAAAAATACTTATACAAATCACTGTCTATAATGCCACACATTAACATATCATACAAGTCTGCATGCACTGTTTTAATTATTTTATCTAAATCTAATCTAGTTAGCCTTTTATAGGTAGTTACATCTGAGAGCATCTCTAGCATGGCTCTATTATAAGAATTAGTATCAAGTATTACAGTAGCTCCCCCTTTATCTGCTGGTCTTATTACTATATCTGCATTATTCTGCAAATCATGTAATGCCATTTTCTCATTTTTAGTGACGTTGTAAAAATCAGGTTTAATAACATTTCCCTCAAACAATTTTAAAAAATCATTACTACACGCTTTCTCAAAACTATCAAGTAGTGGGTGTAAAGCAGGGGTATATACTGATGGTTTTTTGAATAAATTAGTATCAGCATTAATTAAATCACTATTACCAAACTGTAAACCAAGTGCTATATTCCTGGTAAAGCATTTAATGTCCACTATAAGATTACTTACATCAACTCCTTGTGAGGGAATAAAAGACAAACCTTTGTTTAATATTCTCCTCTCACTATCCGATATATTATATGTAGATAAATTCACTATCAAGTCCTCACTACTGGTTTCTGTTACTACTGTACATCCAATGAATGCAGAATCTGCTCCCCCTTGTTCTGTCGGTTGGGAAAGAAATTTGGCAAATGAATGGACTGATTAAGAGCCACACTGGATACCACCTTGGGCATGGATGATGGATTGGTCTTGAGTGACACCCTGTCCACATGAAAGATGATGAAAAGCTCCACTGCCATAAGGGCCTGTAATTCAGATATCCTTCTAGCTGAAGTGATTGCTAAAAGGAAGGCTGGTTTCCAAGAAATAAATTTTAAGTCTGCAGTAGCAGCTGGCTCGAAAAGAGGCAGAGTGAGTTTCTCCAATACAAAGTTAAGGTTCCAGGCAGGGGTTGGAGCTCTCCTGGGTGGTCTCAAGTTTTTGGCCCCTCTGAGATACTGCTTTAGCAGAGGATGAGAGAAGGGGGGGGTGTTGTAATGAGCTGAAATGGCTGAGGCATGGATTTTTATGGAAGAAAAAGACAGGCCCTTGTGAAGCATCTCAGTCAAGTATTTCAAAATCTGAGGTAAATTGGGCACTGCTGTGCTCATCCCTTGAGATTGATTCCAATCACATAATCTTTTCCATTTGTCAGCATAAGATTTTCTAGTACTAAGTCTTCTTGCCTCCAAAATGACATCCATCACAGGTTTGCTGAGGGATGCTAAGGGGGAATTTAAGTGATTAGCCAAGCTGCAAGATTCAATGTTTGGAGCTGAGGGTGCAGAATTTGGTTCTCCTGCTGAAACAGTAAGGAAGGTGCCTGAGGCAGGTGCCACGGTATGATAAGAATTATTGTTTCCAGGTTGTGACAATGTTGACTCCATAAACTTTTTAAGTACCACTGAAGTTTCCTCATACGCAGTCTTGCATATGGAATTAGAAAAATGCAGGAGGCCATGAACCCCAAGGCTTGCAGCATTTGCCTTGCAGATAGGGTTTTTGTGGCCAGCTGTTTGAAGTAAGTCACCAAATGAATTTGTTTTTCTGGCGTAAGGAAAACCATCTGGACAGTTGTATTCAAGCTTGCACCCAGGAATGTAATTTTTTGAGAGGGTACCAGTTAATATTTCTTTTCGGTTATGGTGTACCCTAGACAAGTTAAGACTCTTTTTACAAACGCCAGATATTTTAGTAGAATGGCCTTGTTTTCTGCCTGAATTAGACAATCGTCCAGGTATGGATATATTTGAATATTTCTTTGCCTGCAAAATGCAATTGCTGGAGCCAGGCACTTTGTGAATATCCTGGGCGCAGTAGACAAGCCAAAGGTCAGTGCAGAGAACTGATAATGCATGGAGCCTGCTTTGAAGCGTAGGAATCTTCTGCAAGATTCCCTGATTGGAATATGCAGGTAAGCTTCTTTTAAATATATAGAGTTGCCAACCAGGCATCTTTGCCTAGCATAGGAAGTAACTGGTGAAGAGTCAGCATCTTGAATTTTGGAATGTCCAGAAAGGTGTTTAGAGTAGACAGGTCCAAAATTGGATGCCATGACTTGTCTTTTCTGGGTACCAGGAAAAGTTTGGAATAGAAACCTTGTCCCTTTTCCTGTTCTGGTACTAGCTGAATAGCCCCCATGTTTAGGAGGGAAAGTACTTGTTTCTGAGCCTCTGCCCACTGATTTAGGGGCAGGTCTGGCCATCAGTTTGGAGTTGGCAGCGTGTGGAAATGAAACCTGTATCCCTGGGACATTATATTTAAAATCCATTTGTCCTGGGTTATAAGTTGCCAGTTTCTTGAATGAAGAGCCAGTTTTCCCCCCAAAGGGGTGGCTAAGAGGTAAGTGCTTGGTAATTTCAAAGGGAAGTAATTGAGACTGTTTACCATAGGGTGGTGCCTTGTTGTTTCCAGATTTGGAAGTGGAAGCAGCCCATTGCTGCATTCTGAAAGTCCCTTGGGACTGAAACCTGGTGCTTTTGGAATGTCTGGGTTTGGCTGGAGTGGTCCTGAAAGGAGCTGGAAAGGACCAGTTCTTAGTAGGCCAGTGCCTACTGAATCTAGGAGGTTGTACTTGTAAGAAATCTCTCACAGTTTGCATAGATTTAGCTTTATCTTCCATCTGTTTTAGAACTTCTTCAGCCTTATTGCCAAACAGACGATTGCTCTTTAAGCCAAGCATGCCTTCTAAGCACAGACCCAGTAACAGCAGCCCTGAAAGAGGCCTCTAAAGAATCAAAACCACATTGCAAAGTATGTTTGCCAACTTGTTCAGCTGAATGCAATAAATCCTGTAAATCTTTTTTCTCCACACAGTCAGAAATCAACATAATTTTCTGTTTAAGCAGTCCCATGATATGCTGTTGATATTTTAGCATATGGAATTGACAGTTTAAAGCCCTGATTGCTAAGGTTGCAGAAGTATAAACCTTTTTACCCAATCTATCCAGTGCCCTGGAGTCTCTATCAGAAGGGGTAGGAGTTTTGGCAGAAGAAGCCTTAATGCCCTTGGGCCCCTGAGAAATGGTTTCAGGGTCCGCAACAGGATTTTTGAAAAGGAATTTGTGGGACTCAGGAACCCTGTAGTACCTGTCTGGTTTGCTAGGGGCTGGAGGCATGGAATCAGGGGCCATACTGGATTCCGAAAACACATCATCAACAATGTCTAGTACAGGAGGTACAGCCAAAGGCCTATGGTGAGGAAGAAGAAGGAAATCCCTAAGCCTCTTTTTTGATTCAGAGAAATCCTGACTTTCCCAGTGGAAATGCTCCCTTAAGGTATGTAAGGTTTCCCCAAAAGAGAAATCCTCAGGGGGAGAAGGAGAGGGAATGGAGTCCTCTGCATCAGAGTCCTCATAAGTAGGTATGGACAAATCCAGATCATTAGAAGAGTCAGAAGAAACAGAGTCTTGTTCAGAAGATTCATAGTCAAGTTCAATCCTAGGCCTCTTGGAGGAGGGGGTTGACTACCCCTGATTAGAGTAATTAAATCTTCAGCCATTTTGATCATTTGTTTTTTAAGCAAAGGGGCCTGAACATGTGGCCTGGGCGTCGGTTTTTTAGACATAGATCGAGATTTAGGCCTTAGAACTGAAACTGGAGTCGGTTTAATATGCAAGTCTGTAGGCCTGAATATACCCTCAGAAGCTGGTGCCTGCTCAGCGGATCCAGATCCAAGGTAGAGACATCCGCAGGTTCCATATGTGAAGCATCTCGCGGCATACCAGACTCCGAATGGGTCTCAGTAGAGGCCTACGAATCAGAAGTAGCGGGTATCAGGGGCTGCGAAAGCACCTCACTGAGTACCAGTGAACTGGTGACTGGCTTAGGAGAAGCGTCATCGACAGTTTTGGACCTCAACGGCCTGTCTCTGTCTTTTTCTTTGCGGTTTTTCAGTATTCCAGTAGTCGGATGACTAACTGGCATCATTTCTGGATAATTAAATCGAGAACCGAAATATTTAGAAGCAAAAATGTACCAACGACGGATAGTGTGCTGATTAAATAAAGCACACAACTGACAGCAAGGTACATCATGGTCAGGGCCCAGGCAAGGAATACAGTACAAATGAAAATCCTTATGAGGTATTTGCTTCCCACAAGTAACACAATTATTAACTTTTACTGACATCAGTAAGGAGCAAGAAAAAAGTTTCCCCAATGGGGTACTTACCTTTCAGTTGAAGACTTCAGTTCTGAAACTTGAAAACAAAATTTCAGGAGTCGGCCGACCGGCACTTGTGAAATTCTTCTGCTTCGGGCACCGGGCAGCAAGAAAGACTGATGTAATGGCGTCGGCTGCATGTTTTATACCCCTGATGACCTGACGTCATGAAAGAAGGGACAGCAACTGATGCAGGACCCAAAACTTTGTTAATCAGGCCTACTGAAAGCAACCTGCCAGCAGATTACCCAAATGTAATGACTGCAACAGTGAAACACGAAAAACATCTGCCTCTATAAAGGTAATATATTGACAAGGCAGATTTTTTTGTAGTTTATGGTGATCCCAAGTTGAGAACAAGAGCGGATTGTGGATTTCCTTGCCCTGATTAGTTGATGCTCGGTGGTGGCAGTAAGGAGCCAGTTATCTAGATATGGAAACACCCAGAAACCTAGACGCCTCAGGTGAGCCGCAACTACTGCCATGCATTTGGTGAACACCCTGGGGGCTGTGGTGAGCCCAAAGGGCAAAGCTTTGAACTGATAGTGACTGGCTCCCAGCCGGAAGCGTAGATATCTCCTTGACTGTCTGTCCATTTTTATGTGGTAGTACACATCCCGGAGATCAACAGAGCACATCCAATTGTCCTGTCCCAGAAAGGGAAGAATGGACTGCAGTGTTACCATCCGGAACTTTGTTTTCTTGACTGACTTGTTCAGCCTGCTAAGATCCAAAATGGGTCTCCAGTCCCGTTTTCTTTGGAACTAAAAAGAACGTTGACTAAGTTCCGAATCCGATTTGGTCTGTGAGGGCTTCCTGGATGACTCTTTTTCTTAGCAACCTTTGAACATCTAGGTTTGCTTGATCCTGAAGATTGGGTGGAACATCTGGGATAGAGTGTCATCTTTTTGACAGGGAAGTTGAGAGAAGGGGATATTGTAACCTCCGGATATTATGGATAATACCCATGTATCTTCTCTGATTGTCTGCCAGGGTTTTGGGTATAAGGATAATCTCCCCCGACTGTCTCTGGAGTCGGGCCTCCCTTCAGGAGTGCTGGAAGGGCCTACCAGAGAAAGTATCTCTGTCGCCCTGATTCTGCAGACCCCCCCCCTTTCGCAGCGAGGTCAGCGTCTAACGTTGTTATTTCCCCCTCTGCCCCTGGGGGAAAATCTCCATGTGTGTCAGGCAAAGCTCCATGGGATTTCCGGAACCACATTTTCCAGCTATTCTGGCCTTTAGGATAGGGCCTAGATGGAGCAGAAAAACGCACTCCCATGGCAGAGAGAGTTTTGCCATCCTGTTCACACCTGGTAAGAGTCTCTTTTACCTGAGACCCGAACAAGGACGAGACGTCAAAGGGGTATTGGTTAAGGAAGACTTGAAGTGCTCCACAAAATAACAAAGGTGCATCCAAGACTGTCTGTGTAAGGCTACCCCTGTGCCTGGCACCCTGCTCGTCCCATTGGGTGCGTAAGGAATTAGCCGCATGGAGGATTTAACCACTGAAGTCAAGGTCACAAACTGAGAAGCCGCCTTGTCTGAGACTCCTGCAGGTGTAGGATCCTGTAAGGTATCTACTAACTCCTTGAGGAGATCCTTTTGAAGCCTTGTACAGTCGGACAAATAGTTCAGTGACCTGAGTGTAAAGGTCACTGAAGAAAACATACGCTTCCTGTATCTGTCCATAATACGAGACTCTTTATTCGGCAGATGGACAGATGAAGAAGTTTCCACTAATTCCTTCTTGGAGGCTGCTGCTGCCACCACCATAGCATCAATGGGAACACCTTTAGATAAGAAGAGACTGTCTTCAGGGGCTGTATTGAATTTACTAGGCCACCTCGGAACTGGTTCCATCGTGTCTGAAGAGCTCCAAGCCTTCCGACTCACTACGTGCAACAGTGGGTTGAAAGGAGGAGATACCCAAGAGGTGGAGGGTCGGGAACCGAATGCATCCATGTACACTGACTCATCTTCAGAAGGGGCAAGGGACCTCCAGTCACCCCTCTGTCTAAGGATTTCTAAGATGTCTGAAAAAGAGACATCCTCAGAGGGGGACCGTGTGAACCTTTCTGAGTCATCCAAGTCTGTGTCTGATGTCAAGGACTCAGGGGAGTCCACATGCTTCCTCTTGCAAGTCCTCTTCCGAGGGACCTCCTCCGAGTGATGCTCAGGGGAGGTTTCAGACGAGGTGGGATCGCCCAATGGTGCGTCCAGGAGCATGGGTTCCCTACACTTGGGGCGGAGGGGAGGTTCGATGGTGGACACCGGCACCAAAGGCAAAGGAGCCAATGGAGCAGAGGGTGGAGCTGTTTCAGCAGACAGCATGCTCCTCATCACCTCAAACGCATCGCGGTCCCGACCCGAAAGAATATCCGGCTTTGAAGAAGCAGGAGACTTCCTCCGAACCGAGGGCGACGGCTCCGAGGCCAATGTAGGAGCCGAGCTGACCTGCATCGAAGCTCCGAGAGGGAGAGTAGGGTCAGACAAGAGTCTGATGCCGCTCTCCCCTCAAAGCCGATGAGGGAGCTTCGGCTCCCAGATCCATCGACAGAAGGGGGTATCAAGGAGATCGGATCGGTAGTCGGAAACGAAAGACCAGAGGAGGTTACTGGATCAACGGTTCCACCACTACGACTTCCATGCACTCCAGCTCCAAATTCAGAGGAGTTGGAGGAGGAAGCGAGACAGGTGTTGTTTGGGCTGTCAGCACCATTTCCGTCTGGGATGGGCCCAAAAGTATTTTGGCTAATGCCGGCGTCCTAAGAAGCCTCCTTACCACCCTCTCCACAGCATCATCCAAGAGGCTCCTGGATGACTGAGAGGAATGGGTTGAAGACCGATGATTGCCAAATATGGAGACTGTGGAGCAGACCGCACCGGTTCCAAGGCAGGAGACCTGGAATGCTTATGGGACCTTACTGGCTCCGAAAACACAGATGGAGCCATAGGTGAAAGTGTCTTGTCGGAACCGAAAGTCGGGTCCGACTTAGCTTGCGGCTTGCCCTTGTCCTTAGACAGGTCCAAACCCAGAGCTGAAGAGGAAGAAGGCTTGACTTTGTCCGAATTTTTTGCTGGCTGAGCCCCCTCCATAGCAGCATTAAAGGGGCTCTTCAGTAAACCTCTCAAGATTAACTTATTTCTTCTCTCCTGCAGGTCTTGTGAACTAAAAGCATGGCAGATAGAGCACGAATTCTGCAGGTGAACAGGTCCTAGACAATATATGCAACTCGTGTGTCTGTCCGTAAGGGACATTTTTTGGCAGCACGAATCGCACTTTTTGAAACCCGAAGATTTCGCATCCTTGGCAGTATCCTTGGACATAATAGAGAACAGCACTATATCTAAAGCTATAGACTACTAAGAAAAATATGCAAAAACAGACAAAAAAACAAAAAAATATCCTTTTTTTTTTTAAACAGACAGGAAAAACAGAGAAGGGGGGAGAGCCTCTAAGTTAAACAGCGAACTCCCACCCTAAGGAGAGCCTCTAACTTAAATGGCACTCCTTAAAAGTTAAAAGAAGGGCAAGAAAGGGAAGAAGAACCCTCTAATTTAAACGGGTTTGGAAGAGGGGAAAGGCCAAAGAGAAAAACGGTTAATCCACATAAAAGCAAGTCACTCAGATGGGACAGGGATATGTCGAAAAGCAAAGGACAACTGCAGTTAACAAATCAGATAAGCTAAACTAGAAAATTTTGTTCAAAAATATAAGAAGTGAAAAAACACTTAGCCTGAGCCAGTATCCGCAATCTTGACGCTGCAAGCGGCAAACGAGATCTAGGTAACTACAGCTAGGCATGCTGGGATAGAGGCTAGCCTCGAGCCAGTAAAAGCTCTCGAGCTATAGTATACGGGCGAGTCACCAAACAGCAAGAACGAAGGCGAGATATGGACAACATATCATTAGGTTAGGTAAATTATCAGTTTGCTTACAGACTTACAAGAATTTATTAGCAACATATGTTTACTTCATGACTGACTTGTTCAGCCTGCTAAGATCCAAAATGGGTCTCCAGTCCCGTTTTCTTTGGAACTAAAAAGAACGTTGAGTAAGTTCCGAATCCGATTTGGTCTGAGGGGGGCTTCCTGGATGACACTTTTTCTTAGCAATCTTTGAACCTCTAATTTTGCTTGATCCCGAACATTGGGTGGAACATCTGGGATAGAGTGTCATCTTTTCTGACAGAGGAAGTTGAGAGAAGGGGATATTGTAACCTCCGGATATTATGGATAGTACCCATGTATCTTCTCTGATTGTATGCCAGGTTTTTGGGTATAAGGATAATCTCCCCCGACTGTCTCTGAAGTCGGGACTCCCTTCAGGAGCGCTGGAAGGGCCTACCAGAGAAAGTATCTCTGTCGCCCTGATTCTGCAGACCCCCCCCTCGCAGCGAGGTCAGTGTCTAACGTTGTTATTTCCCCCTCTGCCCCTGGGGGAAAATCTCCATGTGTGTCAGGCAAAGCTCCCTGGGATTTCTGGAACCACATTTTCCAGCTATTCTGGCCTTTAGGATAGGGCCTGGAAGGAGCAGAAAAATGTACTCCCAATGCCAGAGAGAGTTTTGCCATCCTGTTCACACCTGGTAAGAGTCTCTTTTACCTGAGACCCGAACAAGGACGCAACGTCAAAGGGGGCATTGGTTAAGGAAGACTTGAAGTGCTCCACAAAATAACAAAGGTGCATCCAAGACTGTCTGCGTAAGGCTACCCCTGTGCCTGGCACCCTGCTCGCCCCATTGGCTGCGTAAGGAATTAGCCGCATGGAGGATTTAACCACTGAAGTCAAGGTCACAAGCTGAGAAGCCGCCTTGTCTGAGACTCCTGCAGGTGTAGGATCCTGTAAGGTATCTACTAACTCCTTGAGGAGATCCTTTTGAAGCCTTGTAAAGTCGGACAAATAGTTCAGTGACCTGAGTGTAATGGTCACTGAAGAAAACATACGCTTCCTGTATCTGTCCATAATACGAGACTCTTTATTCGGCAGATGGACAGATGAAGAAGTTTCCACTAATTCCTTCTTGGAGGCTGCTGCTGCCACCACCATAGCATCAATGGGAACACCTTTAGATAAGAAGAGACTGTCTTCAGGGGCTGTATTGAATTTACGAGGCCACCTCAGAACTGGTTACATCGTGTCTGAAGAGCTCCAAGCCTTCCGACTCACTACGTGCAACAGTGGGTTGAAAGGAGGAGATACCCAAGAGGTGGAGGGTCGGGAACCGAATGCATCCATGTACACTGACTCATCTTCAGGAGGGACAAGGGACCTCCAGTAACCCCTCTGTCTAAGGATTTCTAAGATGTCTGAAAAAGAGACATCTTCAGAGGGGGACCGTGGGGACCCTTCTGAGTCATCCAAGTCTGTGTCTGATGTCAAGGACTCAGGGGAGTCCACATGCTTCCTCTTGCAAGTCCTCTTCTGAGGGACCTCCTCCGAGTGATGCTCAGGGGAGGTTTCAGACGAGGTGGGATCGCCCAATGGGGCGTCCAGGAGCATGGGTTCCCTACGCTTGGGGCAGAGGGGAGGTTTGATGGTGGACACCGGCACCAAAGGCAAAGTAGCCAATGGAGCAGAGGGTGGAGCTGTTTCAGCAGACAGCATGCTCCTCATCACCGCAAACGCATCGCGGTCCCGACCCGAAAGAATCTCCGGCTTCGAAGAAGCAGGAGACTTCCTCTGAAACCGAGGGCGATGGCTCTGAGGCCGATGTAGGAGCCAAGCTGACCTGTGCCGAAGCTCCAAGAGGGAGAGTAGGGTCAGACAAGGGTCTGATGCCGCTCTCCCCTCAAAGCCGATGAGGGAGCTTCGGCTCCCAGATCCATCGATAGAAGGGGGTATCGAGGTAATCGGATCGGTAGTTGGAAACGAAAGACCAGAGGAGGTTACTGGAATCAACGATTCCACCACTATGACTTCCATGCACTCCAGCTCCAAATTCAGAGGAGTTGGTGGAGGAAGCGAGACAGGTGCTGTTTGGGCTGTCAGCACCATTTCCGTCTGGGATGGGCCCAAAAGTATTTTGGCTAATGCCGGCATCCTAAGAAGCCTCCTTACCACCCTCTCCACAGCATCATCCGAGAGGCTCCTGGATGACTGAGAGGAATGGGTTGAAGACCTATGAGAGACTGTGGAGCAGACTACACCGGTTCCAAGGCAGGAGACCTGGAACGCTTATGGGACCTTACTGGCTCTGAAAACACAGATGGAGCCGTAGGTGAAAGTGTCTTGTCAGAACCAAAAGTCGGGTCTGACTTAGCTTGTGGCTTGCCCTTGTCCTTAGACAGGTCCGAACCCAGAGCCGAAGAGGAAGAAGGCTTGAATTTGTCCGAATTTTTTGTTGGCTGAGGCCCCTCCATAGCAGCATCAAAGGGGCTCTTCAGTAAACCTCTCAAGATTAACTTATTTCTTCTCTCCTGCACGTCTTGTGAACTAAAAGCATGGCAGATAGAGCACGAATTCTACAGGTGAACAGGTCCTAAACAATATATGCAACTCGTGTGTCTGTCCGTAAGGGACATCTTTTGGCAGCACGAATCGCACTTTTTGAAACCTGAAGATTTTGAATCCTTGGCAGTATCCTTGAACATAATAGACAACAGCACTATATCTAAAGCTATAGACTACTAAGAAAAATATGCAAAAACAGACAAAAAACAAAAAATATCCTTTTTTTTTTTTTTTTTTTTTTTAAACAGACAGGAAAAACAGAGAAGGGGAAAGCCTCTAAGTTAAACAGCGAACTCCCACCCTAAGGAGAGCCTCTAACTTAAATGGCACTCGTTAAAAGAAGGGCAAGAAAGGGAAGAAGAACCCTCTAATTTAAACGGGTTTGGAAGAGGGGAAAGGCCAAAGAGAAAAACGGTTAATCCACATAAAAGCAAGTCACTCAGATGGGATAGTGTCATGTAGAAAAGCGAAGGACAACTGCAGTTACAAATTACATATGCTAAACTAGAAACTTTTGTTCAAAAATATAATAAGTGAAAAAACACTTAGCCTGAGCCAGTATCCGCAATCTTGATGCTGCAAGCGGCAAACGAGATCTAGGTAACTACTGCTAGGCATGCTGGGAGAGGGGCTAGCCTCGAGCCAGTAAAAGCTCTCGAGCTATAGTATACGGGTGAGTCACCAAACAGCAAGAACAAAGGCGAGATATGGACAACATATCATTAGTTTAGGTAAATTATCAGTTTGCTTACAGACTTACAAGAATTTATTAGCAACATATGTTTACTTCATGCAGAAAAATGTAAATATAGTCAGGGCAAAAAGGAATGCTGTTAGTTTATAATTGTTAAAGCTGAAAATGTTATTTTAAGGACCTGATACTTTTTTTTTATTTCCAGGTTAATTTTAAATACAGTAAAAAACATCAAGTCACCCAGCATTGAACAAGAGATGGAAAAGGAAAGGTTTAGAAGGCATAAGACACAGAAAAGGACACAAAAACAGCCTCCAATACTTCAGCAGTGACTGGAACAATGCAGGGTAAGGCCTAAACTTGGCAAGAGCTGTGCTGTACAAGTCAACTATCTACACAAAATCTGTGTACAACAGATGTGCATTTACGTGAATTACAGTTATAGCAAGTATGCAAATGTCATGTTTTCAGAGTTGTATAACAGTACTATTTTCCAGTTTATGCTTTTATCTATGTTCAGAATACTGACAGAATAAAGGTACTCATTTTTTACTATGGTCTCTCCTCTCTATAGCAAGGAAAATTGTTACTAAAAATTGGAAATTCCAATCTACTCCTGTCATTAAAGTTGAGTTTACTCATCTTATGAAATAAATTTGTAAGAATGAGATTGCTACTATAAAAGCAATGACTAACAACACAACTCATCACTTAATTGCTTGGACAAAATTGTATAATCTGTCAGAGAAATATTGTGTTCTCCTATGTATATTGCTTTTTTAGCTGTTATGGACATTATATATAGTTTATTTTTTTTCTTGTTACTATACTGTTAAGTTATTGTGTTATAAAATGAATAAAAACATTTTGGAAAAAAAAAAGAAAAAGGTAATAATCATTTAGTTTAGTTTAGTTTCCAGAACATAACATTTACCAGATTTCAGTTATGCTTTTAAGCATTTACCTGTGTTCAGGTAACGTTGGCAAAAGATTTGTTTGTGTCTTTCGGCTTTTCCCGGTTAGGGGTCGCCACAGCGGAACTCCGCTCCGCTAATGATTGGCAGTAGATTTTTACGTACTGGCTTGCCGGGCCTAACGCACAACCTTCAACGAAGGAACGCCCATTTACGCATGTCGCTACACAGAAGACGCTCTAACTGAGAATCGAACTGCCAACGTCTAACCGTGAGGCAAAAACGCTACCGCAGCACCACCACTGCAGTTAACGTTGGCAAAAGATATTCCTTTAATATTAGTTTAGTTAGTTTCCAGAATATACTCACCTAGTTTAAACGTTCTGTATAAATGTGTATCACTCTAATGTAAATTTCGGTCAAGTTTCAAAACATGACATTCATACTCAGTTACGAGTTCAGTATACTACATTTCAGTCACATTTCAGAATACAACATTCATACTCAGTTCATCATCATCCTCTTTCGGCTGTTCCCATTAGGGGTCACCACAGCCAATCATCTATTTCCATTTCTTCCTGTCCTCTGCATCTTGCTCTGTCACACCAACCACCTGCATGTCCTCTCTCACCACATCCATAAACCTTATCTTAGGCCTTCCTCTTTTCCTGTTACCTGGTAGCTTCATCCTTAGCATTTTTTTCCCCAATATACTCAGCCTCCATCCTCAGCACATGTCCAAACCAACGTAATCTTGCCTCTCTGGCTTTGTCTCCAAACCTTCCAACCTGGGGATCTGTTGAAGTGTGGCGTCTAACTAAGAAAATAAGAAGTTATGTACTCACCATAATGCTTCATGTTTGTTGTCCATTTCGCCTTCATTCATTGCCGGTTGGATTAGGAACTGAGAATCAGTTCCAACTCGACCTATACAAAAGCTCGAGAGCTTCCACGGGCTCGTGGCTACACCCTATCCCATCATGCTCAGGGAAGATTACCCAGATCTTGTTTGCAGATACTGTATTTATTACTTCTAAACATATAACCATATCCAAAAAGAGACTAAGAAGAGATTCAGAGAACATCATTTCCAATTTTGCAAGAAACCACTCGATCCTTCAGGAGCAAAGGTGGGGGAAGGAGGGTGAGATGCAAGAATGAAGGTGAGATGGACAACAAACATGGAACATTATGTGGTGAGTACATAACTTCTTAATGTTATGTTTTCCTATCTCGCCTTCATTCATTGCTGGTTGGGACAGCATCCCTAGCACTTTCTTTCTTGGGTGGCTAAAGGGAAAATACTCTTCAGAACAGTGGACTAAAAAGAGGCCCTGTTCCTGGAGGCCAAATCAACTTTGTAATGAGAGATAAAGGTACAAGGCTTTACCCATGTTGCTGCTGCACAAATTGAATCCATGGGTAGCCTTCCCTGAAAGGCTGACAAGGTTGATATAGCTCTTGTAGAATGACCTTTTACTTTCCCTGGAAGTTCTCTACTCTGAGATTTGTATGTGAAAGTGAAACAGTCAGTAAACCACTTGGAAAGCGTGACCTTCGATATGGGGGAACCCTACTTTTTATCCAAAAAGGATACAAACAGCTGGTCTGATTTCCTGAACTCCTTTGTTCTGTTGAGATAGAAACGTAGCTGTCTGTGTACATCTAATTGATGTAATTTGTACTCGGTTTACTATGGTTTGTGCGATCGACAGTTTGTCGGCAGCATGCTGCTGAAATTCAGAATGTCGTGCACAAAACATAAATGGATGGGATAGTCGAACACACTTATGCGAATGCAGTAGTGCATTCGCATAAGTGTAGTCAACTATCTGCACGGAAATCGCGGTATAGTGGGGATTGGAAATTCATCCATATCCCCACTGTAGTGCGATCCCGGAGTTAGAATATATTAGTAGCGGGGGGTGCAGGGGGGGCTTGCCCCCCCCTGCAAAAACATGATATGTTATATAGGAGTCTGATTTACATCAGCTCCTATGCGGCTATCACGTGATGGTTTCGGTAACAATGTCGACTCAAATGTGTCGATCATTTGGGTCGACACTGTGGCCAGTCGGAATGTTTCTGTTTGGGTTTACTTTTCATTGTTTCGAACGGCAAATGTTTTGCCGTTCGAACAAACAATAGTAAACTTTTGTAATCTGACTTGTTGCCATAGTTAAGGAAAAAGACAGGTAAGTCAATGGATTCATTTAAATTCATTTTTGAACATACTTTTGGAGAAATGAAGGGCTAGCTTGCAGGGGAAACTCTATCTTTGTGAAAAATCATGTAAGGAGGACGTATTGATGATGCCTGAAGTTCTGATAATGGTCTAACAGACATGATGGCTACCAAGAAGGCTGTCTTCCACGTTAAAAACTTTAGTTTGCATGTTGATGCAGGTTCAAAGGGGGAAAGGATAAAGGTGGATAAAACAAAGTTTAGGTCCCATGGTGCTGGTGGCTCTTTTACTGGAAGTCTTACTAAAAAGGTACCTTTCAAAAAGGCTTTGCAAAGGCTGTGAGACATGATTTTTAGTACCATTTCACCAATATGATACTTTGATATAGCAGCTAATTGACCTGAATAGTAGCTGCAGCTGCACCTTCATCAAAAAGCTTAGCTAGAAAGTCTAATACAGCTGTTACAGGGGCAGTAAAAGGATCGATATGGTTGTTGAAAGCCCAACGGGAAAATCTTTTCCATTTGCTAGAATATAGTTTTCAGGTTGAAGACTTACGAGACAAAATCAAAATATGTTTCACTGCAGGTTAAATATCAGGAAGCCTGGTTATGTGTGGAACTGGAGCAGCCAAGCTGTCAACTTGAGGGTTTGAACAGATGGATGAAGTGTCCCTGATGGATGAGTCAGGAGGTCTTGAAATAGGTCCAGAATCCACAGCTCCTCCTGGAGATGGGGCCATAGGAAGGGGAACCAAATCTGACGAGGCCAGTATGGGGCAATGAGTATCAAACTGCTTCTTAATGTGCTGTCTTTCTGAAGGACTTTGGAATTAAGAGAAATGGGGAAAGGCGTAGAGGAGACCCGGGGGCCAATCGTGTACAGCTGCATCCCTTGGTGACTTCCCGGGAGGAGGGATCAGGGTAAAGTAGCTGCTGTATTTGGCATTCATGGATGTGACAAAGAAGTTGCAGCAAGGCTGGCCCCACTTGCAAAAAATCTCTTCCGCAACTTCCTGTTTTAGGGACCACTCGTGAGGCATCAGAATAGCTCTGCTAAGTTTGTCCACTGTCATGTAGGACTTCCCCGGGATGTGCATTGCTGTCAGAAAACACTGGGAAGAGACTGCCCATTACCATACTGTCTGAGCCTCTCAACACAGGGAGCAGGATTTGGTTCCACATGTTGTCTGTCTGAATTGCAAATGTTCCTAGTGGAAGGGAGTCCTGGAATGCCTGCAACACCAAAAGCACCACTCTCATCTCTAGGACGTTGATATCCAAGTGGTTCTCATTTTCCTGCCAAACACCTTGGACAGTCTTCCCCAGATAATGCCCCCCTGCTCCCACCCGATCTGGGAAGCATCCATGGTCACTGTGGCTACTGGTTGCGGAAAGACAAACGGTCGGCCAAAGGTCACTTGACTGGAGTGAAGCCACCAGCACAGGTCTTTCTTGCAGGATTCTGCTACGATAATTTTGTGAGACATGGGCAGCTCCCGCATGAACCACTGGGTGAATAGTAGCCACTGAAGAATCCTCGTGTGCAGACGAGCTAAAGGTATCAAGGTTATTGCTGCCGCCATGGTACCCAAAACTCTCCAACCTTCGCCTGTACTCTTTTCTTGGTTAAGAGGTTTTTGACTTGATGATGTAAGGTTTGAATCCTCTTGGGGGGAAGTTTGGCCAACATTTGTCTTGTATCTAAGTCTGCCTCTATAAATACGATATGCTGTAATGGCAACAAGGCAGATTTTTCAAAGTTTATCGTGATGCCTAGCTGAGAGAAAAGATGAATGGTGGTGTCTCTTGGTCTTGTTAGTAGATGCTTGGTGGTGGTGGTTAGAAGCCAGTTGTCGGAAACAGCCGGAACCCTAGACGCCTCGAGTCAGCCGTAACTACTGCCATGCATTTGAACACTCTGGAGGCTGTAGTGAGACCAAAGGGCAGAGCTCGAAACTGGTAGTGACTGGCTCCCAGCTGAAAGCACAAATGTCTCCCTGATCGCCTGTTCATCTTTATGTGGTAGTTCGCATCCTGGAAATCTATCAAGCACATCCAATCATCTTTCCCCAGAAAGGGGAGTATCGACTGCAGTGTCACCATCCAAGTTTGACTTCTTGATGGACTTGTTTAGTCTGGTGAGATCTAGAATGAGCCTCCAGTCCCCTGTCTTTTTCGGAACTAAAAAGAACCTTGAGTAAGTCCCGGATCCAATTGGGTCTGCTGGGACATTTTGGATGACTCTTTTTTTCTAGCAACTTTTGTACCTCTAGAGTTGCATGATCCCTTTGACTGGGTGGAACATCTGGGATTCATTTTTTTTTCTAATGGGGGAGAGGAAAAGGGTATGTAGTAACCTCTGGATATGATTGTTTGTACCCATTTGTCTTTTATTTCTAGCCAGCCATTTGGGTACAATGACAAGCGACCCTCGACTGCCTCAGAGATGGATAGATGGGCCTCCTCTCAGGAGTGCTGAAAGGCTTTACCAAGGAAGGAATCCCTGTCAACCTAGTTCTGTGGACCCCCTTTGCCGCGTGTTCAGCATCTTCCATGGTTACTTCCCCCTCTGCCCCTGGGGAAAGAATCATCATGTGCTTCCGGGAAAGCTCTTTGGGACTTACAAAACCACATTTTTCCTCCCTTCTGACCTTTGGGATAAGGTCTGGTAAGGAGGGAGAAACAGACTCCAATGGCAGAAAGAGTCTTTCCCTCCTGTTTGAATCTGGTTAGGGTCTCTCTAACTTTCGGCTCGAACAAAGACGAGCCATCAAAAGGGGGTTAATAAAGGAAGACTTAAAGGGTTCTACGAAATCACATAAGCACATCCAGGAATGCCTCCTTAAGGAAATTCCTGTACTCGCTGCCCTACTCTTTCCATTGGCTGCGTAAGAAATAAGTCACATGGAGGAGTTCACCACAGAGTTTAAGGTGCAGAGCTGGGAGGAAACCTTTTCAAAGATCCCCGCAGCTACAAAACCTTGGTGGGTATCTTCTAGGTCCTTCTGGAGATCCCTCTGAAGCCTAGTAAAATGGGTCAGGTAGTTCAGCGACCTAAGGGCAAAGGACGCTGAAGAAGACATACTCTTTCCATATTTGTCCATCATTCGAGACTCTTTATTCAGTGTATGGACAGATGAGGATGTCTCAGACAACTCCTTCTTGGTGGCTGCCACCACCAGCATAGCATCTACCGAGACACCTTTAGGGAGAAATTCCCTATCTGAGGGCACAGTGATGAATTTATTTGGACTAGGAAAGTACAGTTGTGTACACTTACCATAAATGTAGATGTTCGAGTGTATTCACTGTTGCAGTCATCACTTTTGGGTTATCTGCTTGCAGTAGCCCTCAGTCAGCCTGATAAACAAAGTCTTGGGTCCTGCGTTGGTTGCTGTCCCTTATTCCATGACGTCAGGTCGTCAGGAGTATAAAACATGCAGCCGACGCCATTACATCGGTTATTCTTGCCCCAGATGTCAAGTGCCCCCTTAATGGGAAGCAATTAAATCTATAAATATACAAGGTTATACCTCCAACAAAAAAGCAAATACACCAAAAAGCTTTTGAAGATAGCAAAGGAAAGTAGAGGTATATCCAAAAAAAGAAAGGGGCTGGAGGGAGGGTAACCAGGACTGCAAAAGTGAATACACTCGAACATCTACATTTATGGTAAGTGTACACAACTGTTCTATGTTCTTCGTGTTTCACTGTTGCAGTCACCACGTTTGGGTAGATTCCCAAAGCTAAGGATGGGAGGTGGAATTTAAATAGAATTAGGACAAGCTAAAAGGCCCTGCAAGACTGCAGTGGCAAAGCCAGCTCTGGATTTGGAGAAAATTGGCAGATGGTAATGCTTGGTGAAAGTGTGTACAGAACTCCAGGTAGCAGCTTCTAGGATGTCCCTGGTAGGGACGCCTCTGAGAAAGGCTGTAGAGCTAGATGCAGCCCTGGTAGAGTGGGGTCTGATCCCCTGTGGGATAGGTTTTCCATGGTGTTTGTAGCAGAAATGAATACAATGGCCTATTCATTTGGAAATTGTTTGCTTTGAAACAGCCTTCCCCTCTGCAGCAAATGCCACCAGCAGTTGATCAGATTTCCTTTGAGGTTTAGTTCTGTCCAAGTAGAATTTAAGTTGTCTGTGCGCGTCTAAGGAGTGCAGAATCCGTTCCCCTTTGTTCTGTGGATTAGGAAAGAAGATTGGCAAATGTATGGACTGATTAAGGGCAGATGATGAAAGGCTCCACTGCCATGAGGGCCTGTAATTCAGATACCCTTCTTGCTGAAGTGATTGCTAAAAGAAAATCTGTTTTCCAAGAAAAGAATTTTAAGTCTGCAGTGGCAGATGGCTCGAAAGGAGGAAGGGTGAGCTTTTCCAATACAAAGTTGAGGTCCCAGGCTGGAGTTGGAGCTCTCCTGGGTGGTCGTAGATTTTTGGCCCCTCTGAGGAACTGCTTAAGAAGTGGATGAGAGAAGAGGGGTGGTTCTGTATTATAATGAGCTGAGATGGCTGAGGCGTGAATTTTGATGGAGAAGAAAGACGGGCCCTTATGAAGCATCTCATTTAAGTATTGTAAAATCTGAGGTAAATTGGGCACTGTTGTGCTCGTCCCTTGAGCTTGGTTCCAGGCACAGAATCTTTTCCATTTTTCAGCGTAAGACTTTCTAGTACTAGGCCTCCTTGCCTCTAAAATGATATCCATCGCTGGTTTACTGAGGGATGGTAAAGGAGAAATTATGTTATTAGCCAGGCTGCTAGATTCAGTGTTTGAAGTTGAGGGTGCAGAATTTGGTTCTCCTGCTGAGATAACAGAATAGGAGTCTGAGGCAGGTGCCATGGGGCCAACAGTGACACACTGCGCAAGAGGGGGTAACAGTGTTGGTGTGGCCAGTCTGGTGCAATCAAAATTGTCCTTGGTTTGTCTTGTTTGATCTTTAGTAGTACTTTGGAGAGTAGAGGCAGAGGAGGAAAGGCATAAACTGATAGGTTTTTCCAGCTGAAGGACAGAACATCCACTTTCCAAGCTTGTTTGTGGAGAGTCCTTGTGCAGAATTTGTCCAACTGATAGTTTTGGGGGGAGGCAAACAGGTCTATATCTGGGCTCCCCCATTTGCTTGTCAACAAGTTGAAAATCCTTGGTTCTAGTTTCCACTCGTGTGGGTCCATGAGGTTTCTGCTTAGTTCGTCTGCCAGTGTATTTAGTTTTCCTGGCAGGAACTGAGCTTGAAAATGTACTTGATAGCTCAGGGCTGTGTTCCACTATGCCATGGCTAGTCTGCAGAGGGGGTAAGAATGTGTATCCCCCTGCTTGTTTATGTAGCACATAACAGTGGTGTTGTCCGTCTTTATCATTAATTGTCCTGGCAGAATGTGGTCCTTGAAGGCTGTCAGAGCATTGTCTACAGCTAACATTTCTTTTTGATTGAAATGCAGGTGCATATGACTTGGATTCCATTTGCCCTGAATGCATTTCCCTGCCAGGTGGGCCCCCCATGCATAGTCTGATGTGTCTGTTGTTAAGGTTTGGGTGGCATGGGGTACTGTGAATGGTAGTCCCCTGTTTTGGTGGCAGGCCTCTGTCCACTATAGGAACTCTAGGCATAGGCATGGTATGATAGGAATCATTGCTTCTAGATCCTGTGAATGTTGACACCATAGGCTTTTGAGATACCATTGCAGTTACCTCACATGCAACCTTGCATATGGAATTAGAAGAATGCTGGAGGCCATGAACCCCAAGGCTTGCAGTATTTGCCTTGCAGATAGCTGGGTTTTTGTGGCCACTTGTTTGAAGTAGGTTGTCAAATGAATCCGTTTCTCTGATGTGAAGAAAGCCATCTGGGAAGTTGTATTCAAGCTTGCTCCCAGGAATATAATTTGTTGACAGGGTACCAGGTGTGATTTCTTTTCATTTATGGTGTACCCCAGACAAGTCAGTACCCTTTGAACAAAGGCCAGATGATTCAAAAGTATGCCTAGCTTTCTGCCTAAATTAGACAATCGTCCAGATATGGGTATATTTGAATATTTCTTTGCCTGCAGAATGCAATGACTGGAGCTAGGCACTTTGTGAATACCCTGGGCACAGTAGATAAGCCAAAAAGCAGTGCACAGAACTGATAGTGCATGTAGCCTGCTTTGATCCATACATATCTTCTGCAAGACTCCCTGATAGGGATGTGCAGGTATGCTTCTTTTAAATCTAGTGTTGCCAACCATGCATCTTTGCCTAGCATAGGAAGCAGCTGGTGAAGAGTCAGCATCTTGAATTTTGGAATCACCAGATAGGTATTTAGAGTAGAGTGGTCCAGGATAGGACGCCATGTATTGCCTTTTCTGTGTACCAGGAAAAGTCTCGAATAGAACCCTTGTCCCTTTCCTCTTCTGATACCAACTGAATAGCCCTCATGCTTAAGAGAGAGAGTACTTGATTTTGGGCCTCTGCCCACTGATTTGGGGGTAGATCAGGCCACCCGCTTGTTGTTGGTAAGGTGTAGAAGTGAAAGCTGTATCCTTGGGACACTATATTTAAAACCCATTTGTCCTGGGTAATGAGTTCCCAGTTTTTGGCCTGCAGACCAATCTTTCTGCCTAAAGGAGCATTCAGTTGGGAAGTGCTTGGAAGTTTTAGAAGCACGTCATTGAGACTGTTTTCCATAGGGGGAGTCTTACTACTCCCTGATTTGGGTGCAGAAACCCCCCACTGCTTAGTCTTGTGTGTCCCCTGGGACTGAAACCTGGGGTTTCTGCTATGTCTGGGTTTCGCTTGAGAAGACCTGAAGAGACTGGAAAGGACCAATTCTTAGACAGCCAGTGCCTACTAAATCTAGGAGACTGAACTTGTAAGAAATCTTTAACAGTTTGCATAGATTTAGCTTTATCTTCCATCCTTTTTAGAACTTCCTCCGCCTTGTTGCCAAACAGGCGGTCCGATTTAAGGGAGCATCCAGCAATTTAGCTTTAACATGATCAGGTAAAGATTGCTCCTTAAGCCAAGCATGTCTTCTGAGCACAGAACCAGTAACAACAGCCCTGCAACAGGCCTCTAAAGAATCAAATCCACATTGCAAAGTATGTTTTCCAACCTGTTCAGCAGAATGCATTAATTCCTGTAATTCTTTATTTTCCGCACAGTCAGGAATCAACATAATTTTCTGTTTAAGCAATCCAATAACATGTTGTTGATACTTCAACATATGAAACTGTCCGTTTAAAGCCCTAATGGCCAAGGTTGCAGAAGTGTAAACCTTCTTACCCCATCTATCCAGTGCTCTGGAATCTCTATCAGAAGCGGTAGGATTTTTAGTAGTAGAAGTCTTATTGCCCTTGGGTCCCTGTGAAATAGTCTCTGGATCCGCAATAGGATTTTTAAAAAGGAACTTGTGTGAATCAGGAACCCTGTAATAACTGGCAGGTTTTCTGGGAGCGGGAGGCAAAGAATCAGGAGCCAAACTAGATTCTGAAGAAGCATCATTAACAATGTCTAGTACAGGAGGAATAGCTAAAGGCCTTTGCTGAAGCAGGAGTAAGAAATCCCTAAGCCTCTGTTTTTGAATCAGAAAAATCCTGGCTTTCCCAGTGGAAATGCTCCTTTAGAGTATGCAAGGTTTCACCAAAAGAAAAATCCTCTGGAGGGGAAGCAGAGGGAATAGAGTCCTCTGCATCAGAATCCTCATAAGTAGATAAGGGCAAATCCAGATCATCAGAAGAATCAGAAAAATCAGAATCCAGGTCAGAAGATTCATAAACAACTTCAGTCCTAGGTCTCTTAGAAGGGGGAGGCTGGCTTCCCCTGATTAAAGTTATAAGATCTTCAGCCATTCTTATCATTTGTTTTTTAGGCATAGAGGCCTGAACATGCGGCCTGGGCGTCGTTTTTTTAGGCATGGTTCAAGATTTAGGCCTAAAAGAAGAAGGAGGCATCAGTTTAATATGCAAGTCCATAGGCCTGAATACACCCTCAGAAGCCGGTGCCTGCACAGCGGCTCTGGATCCATCCAAGGTAGAGACATCCGCAGGTTCCATAGTTGAAGCATCTCGTGGCATACTGGACTCCGAATGGGTCTCAGTAGAGGCCTGCGAATCAGAAGTAGTGGGTATCAGGGGCTGCAAAAGCGCCTCACTGAGTACTGTCGAACTGGCGACTGGCTTAGGAGAAGCATCGTTGGCAGTTTTGGACCTCGGCGGCCTGTCTCTGTCTTTATCCTTGCGTTTTTTCGGAATCCCAGTAGTCAGATGGCTAACCGACAATATTTCTGGATAATTAAACCGAGAACAGAAATATTTAGAGGTGAAAATATACCAATAACGGATAGTGCGCTGATTAAATAAAGCACAAAACCGACAGCACCATACGTCGTGGTCAGGGCATAGGCAAGGAATACAGTACGAATGAAAATCTTTATGAGGTATTTGCTTTCCATAAGTAATGCAATTATTAACTTTTACTGACATCGGTAAGGAGCAAGAAAAAGTTTCCCGAATGGGGTACTTAGTTTTAGTTGAAGACTTCGGTTCTGAAACTTGAAAAAGAAAATTTCAGGAGTCGGCCAACCAGCACTTGCGAACCGCTTCTGCTTCGAGCACCGCACGGCAAGAAAGACTGGGGTAATGGCGTCGGCGGCATGTTTTATACCCCTGACGACCTGATGTCATGGAAGAAGGGACAGCAACTGAAGCAAGATCCAAGACTTTGTTAATCAGGCCGACTGAGGGCTACTGCAAGCAGATTACCCAAAAGTGATGACTGCAACAGTGAAACATGAAGAACATCAGGTTCCACTGAGTCTGGAGAATCCCACACCTTCTGACTGACTACGTTCAGGAGTTGGTCGAAAGGTGGAGACACCCAAGATGTGGAAGGGCGAGACCCGAATGCCTCCAGGTACACAGACTCATCCGCAAAAGGGTTGATGGGCTTCCAGCCACTTCTCTGTTCAAGGATTTCTAGGATGTCTGCAAAGGAGACATCCTCAGAGGGTAACCGTGGGGACCCTTCTGACTCATCGAGGTCTGTGTCTGAAGTGATGGACTCCTCAGAGGAGTCTAAAATGCTTCCCCTTGCATAATCTCTTCCGAGGAACTTCCTCAGAGGGACACTCCAGAGAGGTTTCGGAAGAGATCGCTTCGCCCAGTGGGGCATCCTGGGGCTTTGGGTCTCCATGCCTGGGTGGGAGCGATGGGAGCGACACAGACATTGGCACTTTGGGGGGAAGAGTACTTGGACCTGACAGCGGAGCAGTCTGAGGTGACAGCACTCTACACATCACCTTGAAAGTCCCCCGGCCCTGCTCCGAGGAGGCTCCTGGCTCCGAGTTACCAGAACACCCCCCTGAATCAAGGCGGTGGGCTTCTAGGAAGATGTAGGCACCGGCCTCACCCACACCGAAGCCTGAAGAGGTAGATTCGAGTCGGACAACTGTCCAACTCGGCTCTCCTCACCAGACCCAACGGGGAAGCGTTGGCTCCTAAACCCGTCGAAATCCGTGGAACCGAGGAGGTCGGAGCAGTAGTTGGGCACAAAGATCCTGGAGCAGGTCTCGGCACCAACAATTCTGCTACAATCGGATCCAGGCACTCCAGCTTCGAAGCCGCAGAATGGGTTGGAGGAGGAATCGACTTTGGTGAAGTGATGTTGGTTGGCCCCAAATCCCTCTGGGTTTGAGTCGACAGTATCTTCCCAGCGCTAGCATCCGTTAAAGTCTCTTCACCACCTGCTCCACATCATCTGAAAGGCTTCTGGAGGATTGAGAGGACGAGGTCAGAGACCTCACTGGCTGTAGAAAAGGAGATCACAGAACTGGGGAGACCAGTTCAAAGACTGGGGACTGGCTCTGAAACTGGAACTCTGTCGGCCCCAAAATCACAATGGGAGCCGAACAGGGAGATTTCTAGGGCCTGAAAGCCTTCGGGTCCGAAGATGATTCCTTGGCATGCTTTTTCATCGGCTCCAAGAGTGAAGCAGCAGAAGATGATCTCTTTCCTGATTTTTCAGATCTGGAAGATGGGGATTGTTGAGTAGTTTTATTGGAAGGACCACGAAGAAAAGCAGCAGCACATAAATCCACAGCAGAATGGATCACAATACTTGTAGAGAGAGAGAGAGAGACAGGTTAAAACAGAAAGATTTGAAATAACAAATAAATAACACTTGTTCTAAAATATTCTCTCTTGCTGGACCAAAATGCATTGATACTTTTTTAATGGGCATAAATGAGAAATTAAATAACTATGAGTTTGAGATTATGGAAAGAAAAAAAGTTAAACTCAACAGGGAACTCTGTGACTATGAAAATGGTACAGCCTTTATCTCAAGAGCCAATCAGAAGCGAGATAGGAGCCATGTAAGGTTTCAAGATAGAGACAGATCCAGCTACAGTCATGGCCATTCATTTTCTGCATCAGAAGGAAGGGACACCTTGTTTGAAGGGGATATTAATGAACAAGACAACTTTCCATCACTTCCAATGGCCCAAAATACCGAAGATTTTAATCGGAGGTTTCAGAATGTTGCCCGGAATTCATGGAGGGGCTTCCAGGGTTCAAAATGGCAGTGTGAGCAAGGTAATTGGGCTAAGAGAGACTTTCATCCTTTTCGACAACCTAAGAGAGGTAAATGGTAATCGTTTATCCTCTAGACTGTTTTTGGACAAAAATAAATATGTTGTCAATTTATCAGGAGAAGTTTTACCTCAAGAAGACATGGCAGTACTTAACTGTGGACTGAAATTTATACCAACTGTTTTGCCTCATTTGCATGATGTTAAATGTGGCATTTTTAAACTAGTTAGAAAATTACATCTTAAGTATTTATTTTTTAATAACTCATGTTATGCAGATGTTAATAATAATCTTCTTCTCTTTCGGCTGTTTCCGTTAGGGATTGCCACAGTGGATCATCTGTTTCCATTTCTTCCTGTCCTCTGCATATTGCTCAGTCAAACCAACCGCCTGCATGTCCTCTCTCACCACGTCCATAAACCTTATCTTAGGCCTTCCTCTTTTCGTCTTACCTGGCAGCTCCATCCTTAGCATCCTTTTCCCAATATACCCACCATCCCTCCTCAGCACATGTCCAAACCAATGCAATCTCGCCTCTCTGACTTCATCTCCAAACCGTCCAACCTGAGCTGACCCTCTAATATACTGATTCCTAATCCTGTCTATCCTTGTCACACCCAGTGCAAATCGTAACATCTTTAACTCTACCACTTCCAGCTGTGACTCCTGCCTTTTTGTCAGTGCTACCATCTCCAACCCATACAACATAGCTGGTCTCACTACCCTCCTGTAGACCTTCCATTTCACTCTTACTGGTACCAGTCTGTCACAAATCACTCCTGACACTCTTCTCCACCCATTCCACCCTGCCTGTACTCTCTTCTTCACCTCTCTTCCACAATCACCATTACTCTGAACTGTTGATCCCAAGTACTTAAACTCATCCACCTTCGCCAGCTCTACTCCCTGCATCCTCACCATTCCTCTATCCTCCCTCTCATTCACACACACATATTCTGTCTTAGTGCTGACCTTCATTCCCCTCCTCTCTAGAGCATATCTCCACCTCTCCAGGGTCTCCTCAACCTGGTCCCTACTCTCACTACAGATCACAATGTCATCTGCAAACATCATAGTCCATGGGACCTCCTGTCTGATCTTGTCTGTCAACCTGTCCATCACCATTGCAAATAAGAAAGGGCTCAGAGCTGATCCTTGATGTAATCCCACCTCCACCTTAAACGGATCTGTCACTCCCACTGCAAACTTCACCACTGTCACACTACCCTCGTACATATCCTATAACACTCTTACATACTTCTCTGCCACTCCTGACCTCCTCATACAATACCACAACTCCTCTGTAGGCACCCTATCATATGCTTTCTCCAAGTCCACAAAGATACAATGCAACTCCTTCTGACTTTCCCTATATTTCTCCATCAACAGTCTCAAATGTTAATAATAATAGGGAATAAAATGAGTTAACTGATAGTGATAAAAGTGATGCCAGTGATGCTAGTTTTTATTCTTCTCAGTCTACAGAAGATGTTAATGCTTATTGTCTGTTAGACACTAGTCATATTAATAAGAGTAAATTCATGCCTCACTTTACTCATGAAAAGCTTAAACATTTTTCCTCTATGTTAAATGTTGCCGTAGAGAAGGAATTTAAGGTAATTCAGCAGCATAAGAGAGATTTGAGGTATAATTTAACAAAAAAGGAATGGCATGCATTGAAATCTTTGAGTGAATGGAGAAAGTTGGTGTTCAAACCTGCTGATAAGGGAAATAAATTAGTAGTGATGAGTTATGTGCAATATTTAGATATGTGTTATCAGCATTTGCTCAATGAAGAGGTTTATTGTATAGTTGATTTCACTGTATATAATACAACGTTGAAAGAATATGATGACTTTATTTTTAAAGGCTATAGGCTGGGGTATTTTTCTAAACTAGACCTGGAGAAAAAGTTCATTGGGGATGATTGTACTATGGCATATTTTTATTGCCTACCAAAAATTCATAAAGATATGGTTAACCCTCCAAGTCGACCAATTGTTGCAGCTACTAACTATTTCTTACGCAATTTGGGAATTTTTCTACACTCTCTTCTACTTGCAAAAGTGGTATGTCTATCTTCTTATATAAAAGATGTGTTTGATTTTTTAAAGAACATTTCAGATGTGCAATAGAACAATAATATGTTTTGGGTAACAGTGGATGTTCGTAGTTTATACACTAGTATAAAACACAATTTTGACATGGAAGCCTTATGCTTTTTTCTGGGAGATAGTCCTAAAGCGCAATACATTTCAGAATTGGTTCATTTTTGCTAAAGTATTAACAACTATTTTGAGTTTAATAGACAGATATATCACCAAAAACAAGGTACTGCTATGGGTGCGGCCTTTGCCCCCATGTATGCTAACCTGTGTATGGGCTTATTTGAAAATGATTATATTTATCCTACAGAGTTTTTTTGTGATCATGTTATTAAATATTACAGGTTTATTGATGACTTCATTTTTTTTTGTGTGATGGAGGCCGTGAAAGTGTAGAAATTTTTGTTTCGAATTTACAATGTAATATGTTCGATTTAACATTTGATGGACTCCAAGTAGGTACTATGTACCTTTTTTGGATGTGTTGTTGGATATTGTTCCGGGGGGTTTAGGACCTCGGTTCACAGGAAGTTTCAGGAGGGGATATATTATTTAAAAGCTCATAGTTGTAATCCACCCCACATCATACAGAATTTACCCTATGGGGAATTCTTAAGAATTGGTCGATTGTGTAATAATGAGACAGATTTTATGGAAGAAAGTAATAATACATTAAAAATATTTATAGATACAGGTTATAATGTAGATAGGCTGTATGAACATCTTGACACTGTGATAAATTTATCTAATACTAAACATTGGGGAAATGATATAAGTAATAATAAGTCCAAAGATACAGAATTAATGCACTTTGTTACTATGTATAGCGCTTTTAGTTTTCAACCGATAGATTTAGTTACATTTTATTGGTCTTATTTGGAATCCATCAAGGATTTTTCAGAATGGGGGTGTGGGGTACCAAATATATCTTATAAATGAGGTAAAAGTGTCAAGGACTTTTTAGTTCATGGTAGATTTGTGGCCCCAATGGATAATATTACAAGTGCCCCTTGCACTAAAGGTACAAAAGGTTGTGGAAAGTGCAAATGTTGTAAATATATAGCTAACCATTTCCCTGTAATTAACGGTATAAGATTTGAAACTAGGGGTTGTTTAATTGTGAAACTCAGGGCACTGTATATGCCCTTAGTCGTCCTTGCCATAAGTTTTATATAGGGGAAAGCAAAAAAAACATTTAAGGTCAGACTTTTGGAACATATACATGATATAAGCAATGGGAGAGTGGAAAGCCCTGTAGCAGAACATTGTAAATATTGCCATCAGGATAAAGTGGAAGGTTTACAAGCTACTATATAAGAACATGTTAAAAGGGATTTTTATGATGAAACAAGTGAAAAACAGATTATTATATAAGGAATCAGTATACATTTTAAAGTACAGCACATTCGTTCCACGTGGGTTAAACATAAAATGTAACTGGAGAGTTTTCATTTAATTGTGTAGAATTGTTTTATTGTGTAACAGTTATTAAGCCATGATTTTAGTATATTTAAAGCAGGTGTATTTTTTACTTGTTCATACTCCTAGAAGGCTGTGCAGCCGAGATGTCAGAGAAAATAAAACTTCTTTGGATACTGGTTGATCAGTGGTTAGTTTTAGAGAAACTCTGATTCCCTTCTAGAGCCTCTGAAAATGGCGTTTTTAGTAAGCCTCTAACTATCAGTTTGTTCCTTCTTTCCATCAATACCCTGCAACTAAAGGCATGGCAGAAGGAAAGTACAGTTGTGTACACTTACCATAAATGTAGATGTTCGAGTGTATTCACTGTTGCAGTTATTACATTTGGGTAATCTGCTGGCAGGTTGCCCTCAGTCGGCCTGATTAACAAAGTCTTGGGTCCTGCGTCGGTTGCTGTCCCTTCCTCCATGACGTCAGGTCGTCAGGGGTATAAAACATGCAGCCGACGCCATTACATCAGTTTTTCTTGCCCCAGGTGTCAGGTGCCCCCCAAAAGGGGAGCAAAATATATATAAATAATTTAAAACAAAAAAATATACCTCCAAACAAAAGCAAATACACCAAAAAGGCTTTTAAGTATAATAAAAGGAAGGAGAGGCATAGTAACAGAAAAAACAGGGGGCTGGAGGGAGAGTAACCAGGACTGCAACAGTGAATACACTCGAACATCTACATTTATGGTAAGTGTACACAACTGTACTATGTTCTTCGTGTTTCACTGTTTCAGTCATTACATTTGGGTAGATTCCCAAAGCTATGGTTGGGAGGATGGATTTATACAGCATTAGGACCGGCTACAAGGCCCTGCAAAACAGCAGTGGTAAAGGCAGCTCTGGATTTAGAGAAAATTGGTAAATGATAGTGCTTGGTGAAAGTATGAACTGAACTCCAGGTAGCAGCTTCTAGAATATCCCTGATAGGAACACCTCTGAAAAAGGCTGCAGAAGTAGATGCAGCCCTGGTGGAATGGGATCTGATCCCTTGGGGGATAGGTTTTCCATGGTGCTTATAGCAGAAATGAATACAATGGCTTATCCATTTGGAAATGGTTTGCTTTGAAATAGCCCTTCCCTCTGCCACTGCAGCAAATGCTACCAGCAGTTGTTCAGATTTTCTTCAAGATTTAGTCCTGTCCAAGTAAAATCTAAGTTGTCTATGTACATCCAATGAATGCAGAATCCGCTCCCCCTTGCTCTGTGAATTGGGAAAGAAAGTTGGCAAATGAATGGACTGATTAACAGCCACAATGGATACCACCTTGGGCATGAAGGATGGATTGGTCCTGAGTGACACCCTGTCCGCATGAAAGATAATGAAAGGCTCCACTGCCATAAGGGCCTGTGATTCAGAAATCATTCTAGCTGAAGTGATTGCTAAAAGGAAGGCTGTTTTCCAGGAAAGAAATTTTAAGTCTGCAGTAGCAGCTGGCTCGAAAGGAGGTAGAGTAAGTTTCTCCAATACAAAGTTAAGGTCCCAGGCAGGGGTTGGAGCTCTCCTGGGTGGCCTCAAGTTTTTTGGACCCTCTGAGATACTGCTTTAGCAGAGGATGAGAGAAGAGGGAGGGTTCTGTGTTGTAATGAGCTGAAATGGCTGTGGCATGGATTTTTATGGAAGAAAAAGACAGGCCCTTGTGAAGCATCTCAGTTAAGTACTGCAAAATCTGAGGTAAATTGGGCAGTGCTGTGCTCACCCCTTGAGATTGATTCCAGGCACAGAATCTTTTCCATTTGTCAGCATAAGATTTTCTAGTATTAGGTCTTCTCGCCTCCAAAATGACATCCATCACAGGTTTGCTGAGGGATGTTAAGGGGGAATTTAAGTGATTAGCCAAGCTGCAAGACTCAATGTTTGGAGCTGAGGGTGCAGAATTTGGTTGTTCTTGCGGAAGACACCTCTGACGCCACTGATGTAATGGTGTCGGCTGCATGTTTTATACCCCTGACGACCTGAGGAAGGTGTCTGAGGCAGGTGCCATGGAGAAATTTGTGACAGACTGCATAGGAGTGGGTACCAGTGTTGGCGAGGCCAGTCTGGAGCAATCAATTTTGGTTTGTCCTGTTTGACTTTTAGTAGAACTTTGGAGAGCAGAAACAGAAGGGGAAAGGCATAGACTGATAGGTTTTCCCAGCTGAAGGACAGAGCATCCACTTTCCAGGCTTTTTTGTGAGGAGTTTTTGTGCAAAATTTGTCCAACTGGTAGTTCTGGAGTGAGGCAAAAAGATCTATGTCTGGGCTACCCATTTGCGTGTCAACATGCTGAAAATCTGTGGTTCCAGTTTCCATTTGTGTGGGTCCATGAGATTTCTGCTTAGTTCTTATGCCAAAATATTCAGCTTTCCTGGCAGGATTTGAGCTTGTAGTTGTACTTGACAGCTCAAGGTCATGTTCCACAATGCCATGGCTAGTCCGCAGAGGGGGTAGAAATGTGTACACCCCCTGCTTGTTTATGTACTATATAACTGTGTTGTTGTCCGTCTTTACCATTAGTTGTCCTGGATGAAGGTAGTCCTTGAAGGCTGTCAGTGCATTCTGTACAGCTAGCATCTCTTTCTGATTGATATGAAGGTGCATTTGATTTGGGCTCCATTTGCCCTGAATGCACTTCCCTGCCAGATGAGCCCCCCATGCATAGTCTGATGCGTCTGTAGTTAGGGTTTCGGCGGCAGGGGGTGTTGTGAATGGCAGTCCCTTGTATTGGTGGCAGGCCTCTGCCCACCATAGGAACTCTAGTTGCAGGCAAGGCATGATAGGAATCATTGTTTCTAGGCTGTGACAATGTTGACTTCATAAACTTTTTAAGTAACACTGAAGTTTCCTCATATGCAGTCTTGCATATGGAATTAGAAGAATGCAGGAGGCCATGAACCCCAAGGCTTGCAGTATTTGTCTTGCAGATAGCAGGGTTTTTGTGGCCACCTGTTTGAAGTAAGTCACCAATTGAATTTGCTTTTCTGGTGTAAGGAAAGCCATCTGGGCAGTTGTATTCAAGCTTGCACCCAGGAATGTAATTTTTTGAGAGGGTACTATTTGTGATTTCTTTTTGTTTATAGTGTACCCTAGACAAGTTGGAACCCTTTTTACAAACACCAGATGTTTTAAAAGCATGGACTTGTTTTCTGCCTGAATTAGACAATCGTCCAGGTATGGATATATTTGAATATTTATTTGCCTGCAAAATGCAATTACTGGAGCCAGGCACTTTGTAAATACCCTGAGCGCAGTAGATAAGCCAAAGGGCAGTGCAGAGAACTGATAATGCAAGTAGCCTGCTTTGAAGCAGAGGTGTCTTCTGCAAGATTTCCTGATTGGGATATACAGGTAAGCCTCTTTTAAATCTAGAGTTGCCAACCAGGCATCTTTGACTAGCATAAGAAGTAACTGGTGAAGAGTCAGCATCTTGAATTTTGGAATGTCCAGAAAAGTGTTTAGAGTAGACAGGTCCAGAATTGGATGCCATGATTTATCTTTTCTGGGTACCAGGAAAAGTCTGGAATAGAAACCTTGTCCCTTTTCCTCTTCTGGTACTAGTTGAATTGCCCCCATGTTTAGGAGGGAAAGTACTTGTTTCTGAGCCTCTGCCCACTGATTTGAGGGCAGATATGGCCATCTGTATGGAGTTGGGAACGTTTGGAAATGAAATCTGTATCCCTGGGACACTATATTTAAAACCCATTTGTCCTGGGTTATAAGTTGCCAGTTTTTTGCATGAAGAGCCAGTTTTCCTCCCAAAGGGGCGGCTAATAGGTAAGTGCTTGGTAATTTTAAAGGAAAGTCACTGAGACTGTTTACCATAGGGAGGTGTCTTGTTGTTTCCAGATTTGGAAGCGGAGGCACCCCATTGCTTAGTTCTGAAAGTCCCTTGGGACTGAAACCTGGTGCTTTTGGAATGTCTGGGTTTGGCTTGAGTGGCTCTGGAAGGAACTGGAAAGGACCAGTTCTTAGTAGGCCACTGCCTACTAAATCTTGGAGGTTGTACTTGTAAGAAATCTTCCACAGTTTGCAGAGATTTAGCATTATCTTCCATCTTTTTTAAAACGTCTTCAGCCTTATTGCCAAACAGACGGCCCTGCTGCAAAGAAGTATCCAACAATTTTGCTTTAACAAGATCAGGCAGAGATTGCTCCTTAAGGCAAGCATCCCTTCTAAGCACAGACCCAGTAACAGCAGCCCTGCAAGAGGGCTCCAAAGAATCAAAACCACATTGCAAAGTATGTTTTCCAACTTGTTCAGCTGAATGCAATAAATTCTGTAAATCCTTATTTTCCACACAGTCAGAAATCAACATCATTTTCTGTTTAAGCAGTCCCATGATATGCTGTTGATATTTTAGCATATGGAATTGACAGTTTAAAGCCCTGATTGCCAAGGTTGCGGAAGTATAAACCTTTTTACCCCATCTATCCAGCGCCCTGCAGTCTCTATCAGAAGGGGTAGGATTTTTAGCAGTAGAAGCCTTAATGCCCTTGGGCCCTTGTGAAATGGTTTCAGGGTCCGCAACAGGATTTTTGATAAGGAATTTGTGGGAGTCAGGAACCCTGTAGTATCTGTCTGGCTTACAAGGAGCCGGAGGCAGGGAATCAGGGGACATACTGGATTCTGAAAACACATCATCAACAATGTCTAGTACAGGAGGTATAGCCAAAGGCCTATGCTGAGGAAGAAGAAGGAAATCCCTAAGCCTCTTTTTGGATTCAGAGAAATCCTGATTTTCCCAGTGGAAATGCTCCCTTAAGGTATGTAAAGTTTGCCCAAAAGAAAAATCCTCAGGGGGAGAAGCAGAAGGAATGGAATCCTCTGCATCAGAGTCCTGAAAAGTAGGTATGGACAAATCCTGTTCATTAGAAGAGTCAGAAGAAACAGAGTCCTGTTCAGAAGATTCATAGTCGAGTTCAACCCTAGGCCTCTTAGAAGGGGGGGGGGGGTTTGACTACCCCTGATTAGAGTAATTAAATCTTCAGCCATTTTGATCATTTGTTTTTTAGGCATAGGGGCCTGAACATGCAGCCTGGGCGTCGTTTTTTTTATACACAGATCGAGATTTTGGCCTTAAAATTGAAGGTGGTGATGGTTTAATACACAAATCTGTAGGCCTGAATACACCCTCAGAAGCCGGTGCCAGCACAGTGGCTCCGGACCCATCCAAGGTAGAGACATCCGCGGGTTCCACAGGTGAAGTATCTCGCGGCATACCGGACTCCGAATGGGTCTCAGTAGAGGCCTGCGAATCAGAAGTTGCGGGTATCAGGGGCTGCAAAAGCGCCTCACTGAGTACCGGCGAACTGGCGACTAGCTTAGGATAAGCATCGTCAGCAGTTTTGGACCTCAATGGCCTGTCTCTGTCTTTTTCTTTGCGTTTTTTCAGTATTCCAGTAGTCAGATGGCTAACCTATGACATTTCTGGATAATTAAACTGAGAACCAAAATATTTAGAAGCAAAAATGTACCGATGACAGATAGTGCGCTGATTAAATAAAGCACAAAACCGACAGAAGGTACGTCGTGGTCAGGACCTAGGCAAGGAATACAGTACAAATGGAAATCCTTATGAGGTATTTGCTTCCCACAAGTAATACAATTATTAACTTTTACTGACATCGGGGTACTTAGCTTTTAGTTGAACACTTCGGTTCTGAAACTCGAAAACGAAAATTTCAGGAGTTGGCCGACCTGCACTTGCGAACTGCTTCTGTTTCGGGCAACGCATGGCAAGAAAGACTGATGTAATGGTGTCGGCTGCATGTTTTATACCCCTGATGACCTGACATCATGGAAGAAGGGACAGCAACCGACGCAGGACCCAAGACTTTGTTAATCAGGCCGACTGAGAGCAACCTGCCAGTAGATTACCCAAATGTAATGACTGCAACAGTGAAACACGAAGAACATCGCAATTCTTGAAGGTGGACAGCACCCAAACAATACATAGAGCTGGTGTTTCCATCAGTCAGTGACATTTTTTGATTGCATTTATCACATTTTTTAAAACCCGAAGGTTTTGATTTTTTAGTATCCTTTGACATCTTAACACCTGTCAACACACAACCAAACAAGTAAGTTAACTAGGAGAAACAAACCAACTTTATATATATATATATATATATATATATATATATATATATATATATATATATGTGTGTGTGTGTGTGTGTGTGTATATGAAGGTTAACTCGCAACCAACAAACTCTATATTATTAAACTAAAAGACAGGAGGAGTAGTCTCTAACTAAAATGACTGAGTCCTACAACCGATAAGGAGAAGGAAAGGAAAGGAAAAGAAAGCTCTCTAAGTTAAACGGGATGAAGTGAGCCCTCTAACTTAAATGGACTACTCAACAAGAAAATAAGAGTAATATCCATCCAAAACTCTCTAATTTAAACAAGTTTGGAAGCCGGAATAGGGAGAAAAAACAGACAGGACTAGTGGTAGAATGAGGGCCACCAGAAAAAACACTATCAACAGCAACGAACACTCTCAAAGTACTAAATATTAGTCTAAATTATTAGAATTACACAATATAGACAGTTTTTTGGTAATATCAATACTAATCAAAAAAGAAAAAAAGAAGTTATGTCTTACCATAACGTTCCATTTGTGTTGTTGATCTTCGTTGATTCATTACTGATGAGTTATCGGTTCCTTCCTCGGAACCGAGCTGGCCAATATCAAGCTCACATCAGCCAAAAACTCTCGAGCCAATGTCCTACCCAGAATGCTCTGCTCCCTGTTCCCTCAGATCGAGTTTGCAAGTTGATAGATAAAAGTAGAGCCTACCTCTGGTCATAACAGACCTACGAGAAAGTAGTACATAAGATCAACCAAGAACCTCCGGATGGGGGACAGAGGGTGGGAAGTAATGAATGAACGAAGATCAACAACACAGATAGAACGTTATGGTAAGACATGACTTCTTTATCTGATGATGTTAATCTTCGTTCATTCCTTACTGATGGGACAGAGTCCCCAGCTACCTGTATTCCTGGGTGGCCCTCATGGAAGGACATTCCTGAGAACCAAAGGAAGCTCTACCTCTGGAGGCCAAGTCCAATTTTTAATGAAGAATAAAGGTATGAGGTTTGGTCCAAGTTGTAGCTGAGCAAATATCATTAAGGGAAGCCTTAGCATGGAAAGCTGCTGAAGTTGCCATAGATCTTGTAGAATGTGCTTTGACTCTATGAGGCAAGGTGACATTGTTTGTGTTGTAGATAAAGGTGATACAATTTCTCAACCATGAAGCCAATGTAACTTTTGATACAGGATGACCCCGTCTACGTCCAGAAAAAGCCAGAAACAGTTGGTCTGATTTACGGGTAGATTTTGTTCTGTCCTGATAAAAACGTAATTGCCTATGAACGTCCAAGGAATGCAGGCAATACTCTCTCTTTTTAGAATGGTTAGGAAAGAACACTGGGAGATCAACAGACTGGTTGATAGATCGCTCTGACACCACTTTTAGTAAAAAAGTAGAGTTGGTTCTCAGTAATACCCTGTCCTTATGGAAGATAAGACAGGGAGGTTTGATGCATAAGGCCTGAAGTTCTGACAATCGTTTGGCCGATGTGATGGAAAATCAGAAACAAAGTTTTCCAAGAAATATATCTTACATCACAAGAAGACGCAGGCTCAAAGGGTGGAGCTGTTAAAGCTTGCAGAACCAAAGCCAAATCCCAAGGTTGTACGGGTTCTCTAAAGGGAGGTTTTAAGTGGATAACCCTTTTCAAAAAAAGTCTTACAGAGTCTGTGTGAAATGAGGGAAGAATCTTGAAAATCAATATGAAAATTTGAGATAGCAGCCAAATGTACACGGATATTAGAGGCAGACACCCCAGAGTGGAAAAGATGTGATAAGTAATCCAATACCACTGAGACCAGGGCTGACAATGGGTCTATTTGCTTATCTGCTGCCCATATAGAAAACCTCTTCCATTTGTTAAGCTAGATTAGTCTAGTGGACGATTTATGAGATGCAATAATAATATTGCCCACAGGAGATGAAAGGTTTTCATGTCTGGCAATCATAGGAAGTGGAGAAACCAAGCTGTCAGTTTCAGGGTTGTTAGATTGGGGTGAATCAGACCCTGTGGATGAGAGATCAACGTTGGGGATGGATTGAAGATCCACGGTTGATCTAGCAGGTGAGGCCAGAGGAAGGGAAACCAGACTTGTTGAGGCCAATATGGAGCAATGAGGATCACTTTGCTCTTCAACTGTCGTGTTTTCTTTAGAAATCAAAAGATGAGGGGAAGAGGAGGATAGGCATAAAGAAGACCCAAGGGCCAAGCGTGGACTAGAGTGTGTCCCTTGGTGACTGTCCCCAAGGGGGGATCAGGGCAAAGTAGTTGCTGCACTTGTAATTGGTTGGGGAGGCAAATAGGTCGCAGCAAGGCTGGCCCAAGCGGTGGAAGATTTTTGCCGCTATCAGAGGACTGAGGGACCATTCATGAGGCTGTAGAATACACCTGCTCAATTTGTCCTTATCATGTTGGAGCTCCCAGGAATGTGCATTGCAATCAGAAAGCAGTTGTGAGTCATCACACATTGCCATATTCTCAAGGCCTCTCGGCATAATGGGCAAGATCTGATGCCCCCTTGTTTGTTGATGTACCAGACCACTGACGTTGTCTGACTGGATCACAATAGCCCCTGACGGAAGGATGGAGTGAAATGCTTGTAACGCTAAAAGCACCGCCCTCAGTTCCAGGACACTGATATGCAAAAGGGCCTCTTGTCTCCGACCATGTGCCTTGGACCGAGTTTCCCTGACATAGCCCCCTCCCCACCCCATCAGGGAGGCATCCTTGGTCACGTGGCTATCGGTTGATGGGGGGGGGGGGGGTTGAAAGGGCGAGACCACTGCTGGGGATTTTAAGATGTCCACCAGAGTAAATCTTGCTTGGATCTCTAAGTCACACTTATTTGAAAAGACAAATGGTGTTGTAGAGGGTACCACTGAGTGAAAAGTGGCTACTGAAGAAGTCTCATGTGGAATCTGGCTAGGGGAACAATGGTAATCGAAGCTGCCACTGACCCCAATAGCTGAAGCACAGATCGAGCTGGGGATTTGTGGTGACAGAGCAGCAGGTGAACTTGTTGTCTTATTCTCTGAAGTCTGTGTTCTGGAAGGGATGCTGTGCAATTTCTCGTGTCCAACACTACCCCTAGGAAGTCCAAAGACTGAGTTGGGGTTGTGTTGGATTTCTCCCAGTATATAGCGATTCCCAGGCTTCGAGCTGTTAAGAGAGTATACTGCAGGGCTTTTTCCAGTAGCCGCTTTTTGGAGGCAGTAAGGAGCCAGTCATCTAGCTATGGAAACGCCTGGAATCCTTGAAGTCGCAAGTGAGTAATAACCACTGCCATGCATTTTGTGAACACTCTGGGGGCTGTACAGAGACAAAAGGGCAGGGCTCGAAACTGGTAGTGACTGACTCCTATACGGAAGCGGAGGTATCTTCTTGAGCGTTTGTCCATTTTTATGTGGTAATACGCATCTTGAAGATCTACAGAGCACATCCAATCCTTTTCTTCCAGAAGAGGAAGGATAAATTGAAATGTGACCATCAGGAATTTCTCTGTTTTTACAAATTTGTTTAGTGTACTGAGATCCAGAATTGGTTTCCAGTCCCGTCTTTTTGGCACTAAAAAGAACCTTGAGTAAAATCCGGATTCTATCTGGTCTGGGAGGACTGTCTGGATGACTCTTTTTTGTAGCAGCTTTTTGATTTTGTGTGCTGCTGTTTCCCTTTGACTGGGTGGGACGTCGGGTAACACTCTTGATGAGACTGGGCAAAGATGGAAGGGGATGTAATAGCCTCTGGATATAATCTGTTGTACTCAAGAGTCGGTTATGTTTTGCCAGGCAGCAGGGTACAAGGAGAAATGACCCCCGACCGCTTCCAGAGGTGAGCAGTCGGGCAACGCTTCTGGAGCACTGATAGGGTTGACCAAAGAGAGAATCTCTGGAACACAGGTTTCGCAGACCTACTCTGCCCTGAAAGGGGTGTCTTCCATTGGAATTTCCCCCTCTGCCTCTAGGGGAAAACTGGGTACGTGCATACCAGAAAGACCCCTGTGATTTCTTGTGCCAGATCTTTCCACTCCTCTGATTTCTACAGAAGAATCGCTGAGGGGTGGAGTGTCTGACACCAATGGCAGACAAGGTCTTGCCATCTTGTTCACACCATGCCAGCGTATACTTGACTTTAGGGCCAAACAAAGAAGCGGCCTCTATAGGGGCATTCATGAAGGAAGCCTTAAAGGAGTCCACAAAGTCACAAAGGCACATCCAAGCATGTCGTCTGGTGACTATACCTGTGCCTACTGCTCTAGCCGCCCCTTCTGTTGCGTGAGAAATAAGATGCATGGAAGAGTTGGAAATGGACTCTAGAGTGGCTATCTGAGAAGACACATTATCACGAACTTCGTCAGAACAGCTCCTGCCAACGTTTCAGAGAGCTGGTTGATAAGATCTCGCTGAAGCCTGGTAAAATGTGCCAAATAATGCAAAGACCTTACAGCGAAGGTCGATGAAGCAAATACACGCTTCCATAATCTGTCAATCGCCCGGAACTCCTTGTTGGGTGGATGGACAGTTTGGCTTTCTTCTGCCAAATTCTTCTTAGTAGCAGCTGCCACCACCATAGCATCTACTGGGAGACCACGTGAACAGTGGGGGTGCTTGGAGGGGGGGGGTGATAATATTTTATCTGGCCTCTTAGGTACCGCTTCCATGGTATCAGGAGCCTTCCATGCTCACTGCACGATGAGCTGGAAGAGCTCATCGACAGGTGGGGTGACCCAGGAGGTAGGGGGCCGGGCAGAAAAAGCCTGCAGGAATATGGATTCCTCAGAGGAAGGATTAGAGGGCTTCCAGTCACCCCTCAGTCTAAGGATCTCGAGGATATTACTAAAGGACACCTCATCAGAGGGTGACCGTGGGGACCCTTCCCTGTCATCAAAATCTGTATCTTCAGTCAATGACTCCTCAGTGGAGTCCATGTGTTTCCTCTTACACGATGCTTTGCAGGGTGCTTCCTCAGTTGGAGGTTCTGGGGAAGACTGCAAAGAGGGGGTCTCCTGAGGAGGAGAAACCTGAGGCTCTTGTGCCCGGTGTCCGGGAGTTGAAGCTTGTGGCAGCTGCGGCACAAAGGGGGGAAGATGACTCCAACAAATGAGCTTTGCCAGCAGAGGCAAGCACCCTCTCCATGGCCTGGAAGGCTGGCCTGCCCAAGGAGGGATGGGAGCCCGGAACTGAGCAAGACAACCTCGGAACCGGGGTCACACCCCGCCCTGACGAGCCTGCCCCCAGACCAGGAGTCTCAAGAGGACCGTGAACCATAAGAGAGAGAGCATTTCTGGAAGGTGCCATAGAAAAAATCGGCATGGAGCCAGGAATGCCCTCCCCAATGGCACAGCCACTGGCATGAGAAGAGCCCAATGCTCAGTGCACTGAAGACCACACGGACGACTCTGGTTCCAAAGTGAGATCCACGGAAGCTGCTGCTGAAGTAAAAGGCTTTGAGACTTGAGTGGAAGTTAAAGGAGGAGTATACGTTGGGGTTTGAGGCAAAATACGCTCACCTGAATGATGGAATGTGGACTTCGACAGTTGGGAGAGACCTCTGACCACAAGCACCTGGTCAACAAGACGCAACACATCCTGCTCAGAAAGACTCTTGTTTGATCTCATGGAAAAGGCTGATGGTGAGTCTGGCCTTTCCAGGAAAGGACTATACTGACTGCTTGCAAAAGGATCCACTGAAGGTGAATATTTGTTCCTTGCTAATTCAATAGGTGCAGAGCTCGAAGCCGAGGAAGTCTGCACAGAAGAAAATGGTGTGGAAAAAGTCCGCTCCGAAGATGTCAGTGCCGTGGTAGTTGAAAGTGTCTGCACCGTAAAGGCAAAGGTCTGCCCTGAAGGTACAGTGCCGTAGTGGAAAGTGTCTGCACCGGCAATAAGGACGGTGCCGAGAAGGACTGCACCGAAGTACATGTCGGTGCAAAGGTCTGCCCTGTGGAGTACAGAAGAGTCATACTTGGAGCCCAAGGTAACTGTACCAACGGTGCAGAAGGGGACTGAACTTGTACTGACGGTGCCATTAGAGGTTGCGACAGAACTGTCGGAATCATAGTAGTCTGCACCGGGAACTCCAGTGCCGATATCGATAAAGGAGACATGGCTGTAGTCAGGATCATTTGGGGTGGTGCCGAGCCTGGAGCTGACAGGTCACAGGTGGCAGCGCCAGAGTAGTAATCAATTTCACCTTCTTGTGAGTCGACTCCCTATGATCTCCACAGGGAGAAGAAAGAAATAATTTTGATGAAAAAGAGGAAGAACGCCTCTTGCGGGGTTTAACAGGAGGGGGTGAGCCCTCCGACCCAGAAATAGCCTCAGAGACCTTTCAAAATTAACTTATTCTTCCTCTCATTGAGAGTCCTGGTAGAGATGTTTTTACAGATCCCACATGGAGGATCTACAGTCAAGTGAGAGACATTGAGACAGTAGATACATAAGTCATGGCCATCAGAAAGCGGTAACTTATGGCCGGAATCCTTGCACTGCTTGAAACCAACAGAACTTTCTTATCCGACACAGCTGCTGTGGATAAGAAGCACAGAAACAAAAGGAAGAATAATGGCTACCCAAGAAAAAGGGTAAAGGAGAAAAGGAAGGATTATCCACAATGGTAATGAAGAATTACCACAAGGTAAGAAAAGAGGGTAATACAGGGAAAGGACTAGAGGGAGAGAGTCTAAAGTGTGTTATAGGGTAGGAAAATATTAGAATAAACTTTTGTAATAATATATAAATTGTCAAAAATTAGACACTTAGCTGAGAGAGTGTCTTGACATGGCTGTTCAGCAACACGGCAAATTTGATCTGAGGTAACAGGGAGCACAGCATTCTGGGTAGGACCTTGGCTCGAGAGCTTTTGGCTGACGCAAGCTTGATATTGGCAGGCTTGGTTCCGAGGACAGAACCAATAATCCATCAGTAAGGAATGAACGAAGATAAACAACATCAGATCATTCCACTTAGCCTAGAGCCTGCATGGAAGCACCAGTTTGTGTTTAGTGGCAAAGGAAATCTGGGTAATCTTCCCTGAGCATGACGGGATAGGGTGTAGCCACGAGCTGGTGGAAGCGCTCGAGCTTATGTATAGGCCGAGTCAGAACGAATTCTCGGTTCTGAACCCAAACAGCAATGAATGAAGGCAAGATAGGGCAACATAACATCACTTAGTTTGAGTGTGCAAGAGTGCACTCAAGAGTATTGCAACCTTTAAAACAAAAAAAGAAAAAGACTAAGGCCATGCATATTGTGTACACTATCAGACTTTCACTGCCTAAAAGGAAAAAGTGTAACAAAAGCATTCAATTTAAAATCTAAAGCAGCATTTAATGTAGAGCCATCAAAAATGAGTAATGTATACATGAGCCACCTAAAGTATGTCCTTTATAACCTAGTCTTTTTCTTTTCCTTTTTCTTTGTCTCTAGCTTTTCAGTTTCAGTTTTAGGTACCACAGTCTCTGTTTACACTATGGTATTAAGGGGGAAAGGGGACTTGGCTGAAAAAGAAGTTACTTACTTCCTTATCATAACATTCCATGTGTGTTGTCCATCTTGCCCTTTTATTCTCACTGATGGGTTGGATCTGATCTATCGGATCCGTCTCGGCCATTTTCTAAGCTCGTGGTCATTAGCAAAGATTGTGGACCTCCTTCTTTATCCATAATGCAACCCTCTAGCTTCCTCAGATCCTGTTTGGCCCTAGCAGTCTCAAAGTGAATATATATGTGAGTGTGTGCGTGTGTGCGCATGGGTATCGGTTCCGAGCTTGGTACCGAGCCATTTTCCAAGCTCGCGTCAGCTTCAAACTCTCGAGCTAAACTCTTACCCACAACCCCCCTCTCCCTATTACCTCAGATTGAGATTGCAAGTCAAAGAAGGTAGAGGCTACCTCTGGTCAAATAACCTAAGAGAACCAGATGGTGAGATCCACTAGAAACCACAGGAGGGGGAAGGAGGGAGGGTCGTAATGACTGAACGAGGATCAACAATACAGATGGAATGTTATGGTAAGACATAACTTCTTTATCTGATATTGTTAATCCTCGTTCATTCCTTACGCATGGGACAGAGTCCCCAGCTACCTCTATTCCTGGGAGGCTCTCATGGAAGGACATTCCAGAGTGCCACAGAACCGAAAGATGCTCTTCCCCTGGAGGCCAAATCCAATTTGTAATGATTGATGAAGGTATGAGGCGTAGCCCAAGTTGCAGCTGCACAGATGTAATGTAAAGAAGCTCTGGCATGGAAGGCAGCAGACACTGACCTTGTTGAATGGTAGCAGGCAATGAGATATTACGTTGTGTATAAATAAAGGTCACACAGTCCTTCAACCAACTAGCTAATGTGACCTTAGCAACAACAGATCCTAATCTAGGTCCAGAAAAGGCCAAAAATAACTGGTCAGATTTACGAAAGGGTTTAGTCCTGTTTAAGTAAAAATGGATTTGCCTGTGTATATCTGGGGTATGTAGGCAATGCTCTCCTCTGTTTGAATGATTCGGAAAGAAAACTGGCAATTCAACGGCTTGATTAATGGACATTTCAGAGATCACTTTGGGCAGAAATGATGGATTAGTTCTCAGAGACACTCTATCTCTATGAAAAATCAAGTATGGACTCTTGATACATAAAGCTTGAAGTTCAGAAATACGTCTGGCAGAAGTAATAGCGACCAAAAACAAGGTTTTCCATGACAACTACTTGAGGTCGCAAGAAGAGGCTGGTTCGAAAGGTGACATTGTCAGAGCTTATAGAACTAATGATAAATCCCATGGTTGAATAGGTTCTTTAAAAAGTGGCTTCAGATGATTCACACCTTTTATGAAGGTCTTGCAAAATTTATGGGACATAGGAGAGGAATCTTGGACACCCTCATGAAAATTAGAAATTGCAGCCAAATGAACTCTAATGGTAGAGGCCGATAGACCTGATTGAAATAGGTTGGCCAGATAGTCTAGTATTATCGACACTGGTGCTGAAAAGGGGTCTACTTGTTTATCTTTCAGCCAACAGATAAATCTTTTCCACTTGCTCAGATAAGTATTTCTAGTGGAAGACTTATGAGAAGCAATGAGAATATCACGTACTGGTAAAGAAAGATCATTCTGCCTGGCAATCAAGGGAATTGGAGTAGCCAAGCCGTGAGCTTCAGGCTGTTCAAGTTGGGATGAATCAGGTTCTGTGGGTGTGAGATCAACTCCGGAGTTGGATGGAGAATCCATGGTCGATCTAGTAGGTGAGGCCAAAGGAAGGGGAACCAAATCTGTCGAGGCTAATATGGTGCTATGAGGATCACCTTGCTCTTCAACCGGCGGGCTTTCTTCAGAAACTGTGGAATGAGGGGAAAGGCTGAAAATGCATAAAGAAGACCCGAGGGCCAATTGTGGACTAGAGCGTCCCCAGGTGACTGTCCTGGAGGGGGAATAAGGGCGAAGTAGCTGCTGCATTTGTAGTTGGTTCGGGATGCAAAGAGGTCACAGCAAGGACGGCCCCAGCGGTGGAAGATCTCCGCCGCTATTAAGGGATTCAGGGACCACTCGTGAGGTTGAAGAATGCAACTGCTGAGTGTCTGCTATCACTTTGGAACTCCCGGGAATGTGCATTGCTAGAAGAAAACGGTTGGTAGCCATCGCCCATTGCCATATTCTCATGGCTTCTCGACAAAGGGGGTAAGATTTGGTTCCACCTTGCTTGTTGATGTACCAGACCACCGCCATGTTGTCTGATTGAATCGCAGTTGTCCCAGACGGCAGCAGGGGATGGAATGCTTGCAACGCCAGAAGCACCGCCCTCAGCTCTAGAACATTTATATGCAGATGGGCCTCCAGTTCGGACCAAGTGCCTTGGACTGTCTGTCCCTGACATAGCCCCCCCCACCCCATCAGGGAGGTGTCCGTGGTCACTGTGGCCTTGGGTTGCTGGGGGGAGAAGGGGTGAGACCATTGTGAGAGATTGTGTGTCATCCACCAATTTAAATCCTGTTTGCACCTGTGGGTTACTTGAATCATGGCTGAAAGAGGATGGTGAAAAGGATACCATTGGGTGAGCAGTAGCCATTGTAGAAGCCTCATGTGAAATCTGGCCAGGGGAACAATGGTGATGGAGGCTGCCATGGAACCCAACAGCTGTAGAACCGAGTGAGCCGTGGATTTTTCCCTTGAAAGGACTGGAATTAGTTGTTGCTTTATCCTTAGAATTCTGTGCTCTGGAATAGCAGCTCTGCCGTTTTTTGTGTCCAAGATAACCCCTATGAATTCTGTCAACTGAGATGGGGTGAGATTGGATTTTTGCCAGTTTATGGTTATGCCTGGCCTTTGAGCAGCGAGGAGAGAGTATGCCATGGCTTTTTCCAGTAGATGTCTGGTGGGGGCAGAAATGAGCCAGTCATCTAGGTATGGAAACACCTAGAATCCTTGACGTCGCAGGTGAGCTATGACAGCTGTCATGTACTTTGTGTACACACTGGGGGCTGTAGAGAGTCCGAAGGGCAGTACTCTGAACTGGTAGTGACTGGCTCCCTCACAGAAGCGCAGAAATCTTCTTGATGGCCTGTCCACCTTTATGTGGTAGTACGCAACTTGAACATCTATAAAGCACATCTAATCATCTTTTTCCAAAAGCGGGAGGATAGATTGTATTGTGACTATCTGGAATTTTTGTACTCTCACAAACTTGTTCAATACACTGAGATCCAAAACTGGTCTCCAGTCCCCGGTTTTCTTTGGCACCAAAAATAGTCTTGAGTAGAATCCGGATCCTATCTGGTCTGGAGGGACTATATGGATGACTCTCTTTCTTAGCAGCTTTTCTATCTCTAATGCTACTTCTTCCCTTTGACTGGGTAGAACGTCGGGAAGATTTTTTGAAGGGACAGGACAAAGATTGAAGGGGATATGATAACCTCTGGTTATAATCCTTTGTACCCAAGAATCGGTGGTGATGGTTAACCAGGCAGAAGGGTACAAGGAGAAATGTCCCCCAACCACCTCCAGAGGAATGGAGTTGGGCTGCTCTTCAGGAGCGCTGGTAGGATTGACCAGGGAAAGAATCCCTGGAACCCTGGTTACGCGGACCCCCTCTGCCCCGAAAGGAGTGTCTTCCCTGTGAGTTTACCCCTCTGCCTCTGGGGGAGAACTCGGCCTGTGTGTCATGGAAAGGACCCTGGGATTTCTTGAACTATATCTTCCCACTCTTTTGGTTTCGGGAGAAAGCACGTTGAGGGGAAGAATAATGGACACCTATGGCAGAAAGGGTCTTACCATCCTGTTCACATCTGGCCAGTGTGCTTTTAACTTTGGGCCCAAACAACGAGGAGGCCTCAATGGGGGCATTAAGAAAAGAAGACTTAAAGGGTTCCACGAAGTTGCACAAGTGCATCCAGGTGTGTCGTCTCAAGACCGCAGCTGAACCCACTGCTCTAGCTGCTCCTTCTGATGCGTGAGATTTCAGTCGCACAGAGGAGTTAGATATAGATTCAATGGTGGCCAGCTAAGAGGCCACTTTGTCACAGACCTCATCAGACACGGCACCACCCAAGGTTTCAGACAGCTCAGAAACCAGATCCCTTTGAAGCCTGGTAAGATGTGCCATATAATTCAGGGACCTGATAGCAAAGGTCGCTGAAGCAAAGGTGTGCTTCCCTATCCTGTCCAGGGCCCGGGACTCTTTGTTAGGCGGATGGACAGTCTGGCTTTCTTCTTCTGCCAGATCCTTTTCTGTTGCGGCCGCCACCACCAAAGCATCCACAGGAAGACCTTTAGACCAATGGGGATCTGAAGCAGGAGGGGACAAGATCTTATCTGGCCTCCGGGAAATAGCTTCAATGGTATCAGGAGCCTTCCAAGCACGCTGCATGATGAGCCGGACAAGTTCATCGGCAGGTGGAGTAACCCAGGAGGTAGGGGGCTGGGCGCGAAAGGCCTGCAGGAACACAGATTCCTCCAAGGTCGGATTAGAGGACTGCTAGTCACCTCTCGGATTTCAAGGATATCACCAAAGGATACCTCAGAGGGTGACCGAGGGGATCTTTCCCTCTCATCGAAATCTGTGTTTTTGGTGAGGGACTCCTCTGTGGAGTCCATGTGCTTCCTCTTACACAAACTTTTCCGTTGGATCTCCTCAGCGGGAGAAGCTGGAGAAGACAGCGGAAAAGGGGATTCCTGAGGGAATATTTCCTGCGGCCCTTGCACCCAGTGTCTGCTAGGTGCAACTTGTGAAACCAGTGTACCAGAGGAGGGCGGAGGTATAGACAGTCCGGTATCGCCAGCAGCAGCGAAAGCCTTCTCCATCAGTTGGAAGGTTGGTCCACCCGAAGAGGAGTGCATATCTAGGACAGGGGTCACCCCTCCCCCAAGTGGGTCAGCCTGCCAACCCAGAGTCCCTGGATGGTTGTGGAGCAGCAAACTATACGTGTCACAACTGACATCCTGGGTCGTAGAAAAACTTTCCTGCCATGAAGGCAACTGAAGTTCCTTAGTGAGATCCATAAAGGGGACCGCAGAAGGGGAAGACTGTGCTATATCCATGGACTTCAAAGGCAATGAAGGAGGAGAATAAGAAGGGGTCTTTGGAGATGGGTGATCACCTCCCAAGGAAAGATAGTTCCTGAGGGGTGGGACACCTCTGGCCAAGAGTACCTGGTCCACAAGATGCAACACATCATGTTCGGAAAGGCTTCTAGTGGACCTCACGGAGACTGAGGGAGAAATAGGCCTGTCCACAGAAGAGGCTGACTCGGTGCCATCACATCTGTCCACACCGAGGACAACGGTGCCAAGAGAGACTGGACTACTGTTGTCTGCACCGAAGAAGTCATCGGTGCCAAGGTCATGGTCTGCACTGACACAGGGATCAGTGCCGAAGTGGTTGTCAGTGCCGAAGCTGGAACCGACAAAATTGGAGTCAACAATAAGGGCGTTGGTTCTGAGGAAGATCTCGGAGCCGATGCAGTCAAAGTCTGCGGCGACTGGACGGTTGGTGCCGATACAGTGGTAATAGTCTGAACCGAGCAGCCCCTCGGTGCCGATATATAGAAGGCTACAGGAGAAGATGGAGCCGAAATCACTAATGGAGCAGAAGGCCTCGGTGGCGGGGGTCTAGGCACCGAAATCACAGGGCTGACTGAGTGAGCTCCGGAGCCGAAATTTTAGCCTTTTTAGGTTTTGGTTGGCAGGAGTCCCCAGCCGGGGACGAAGGCAAAGATTCAGCCTTAGTAGGAACATCCAAGATTTTCTTATGGGCTCTAGGACGGGTTGAGGCCTCCGACCCAGAAATAGCCTCTGAAAAGGAAGATTTTAGAAGTCCCTTCAGTAACAGCTTGTTTTTCCTTTCCAACAAGTTTCTATTAGAAAAGTTCTCACAAATAGTACAGGGTGAGTCAACAGACAAATGGGAAGCTGCCAAACAATAAACACACAAAGAGAGTGCATCAGATGTAGGCAGTTTGTGTCCACAATCAGAACACCTCTTAAACCCCGGACTACCTTTCTCATCTGCCATGACAGCAAATTAATTAATACAAAAGGCGCCAGCAATGGTACAAGAGAGTACCCGAAGGTATGAGAGAAAAGGGAAAAACATTACCAATGATGGTAAAAATAGAATACCTCGCGGTAAAAGTGGTAAAGAAAGAAGCAGAAAAACCTGAAGAAAATATATACGCTAGATGTGATAGGGTAAGAGACAATAAAATATGAACTTTTCTGACAGAAAAGTAATCTGTAAAACTATTAAACAACAAATGACTGTACTTAGCTCAAGAGAAGTAGCTTGACACGAAATGGCAATGCGGCAAACGAAATCTGAGGTAACAGGTAGAAGGGGATTGTGGGTAAGCGTTTACCTCGAGTGTTTGAAGCTGACTCGAGCTTGGAAAATGGCCGGCTCGGTTCCGAGCACGGAACTGATACCCATGCATAAGGAATGAACGAGGATTAACAATATCATATATATATATATATATATATATATATATATATATATATCCCTCAAAATATACACAAGACAATGAATTCTGAGGCAATATGGCCCTGTAATATCCAATTTGTGCTATAGGCAGGGGGCTATGGAGGGAGGGAGGGTTGTAAGAATAAAGGACAAGATGGACAACACACATGGAATGTTACGGTAAGTACATAACTTCTTTATGAGATGTTGTCAATCTCACCTTTATTCTCACTGATGGGACCATGTCCCAAGCAACCTGACTCTTGGGTGGCTCATGGGAGAATATTCCTCAGAACCACAGAACCGAAAGAGGCTCTATCTACTCCTACAGGCCAAATCCACTTTGTAATGAGTAATAAAGGTATGAAGCTTTGCTCAAGTTGCTGCAGTACAGATGTTATCCAGTGGTAATCTAGCTTGAAATGCTGCAGACGTGGCTGCAGACCTTGTGGAATGAGCTTTAACAGTATTTGGAAGTGCTCTGTTTTTTAAATTATATATGTAAGATATACATAGAGTAAGCCATTTATATAAAGTAACTTTTGTGATTGGTTGACCTTTTTTAATATCAGAATAAGAGATGAAGAGCGGATCTGATTTTCTAATTTCAAAGTTTCTATGTAAGAAGAAACTCAACTGCCTATGAACATCTAGACGATACAGTGAATATTCTCCTTTATTTTGGAAGTTAGGGAAGAAAACTGGCAGCTATATAGATTAATTGAGGTTGCTTTCCAATACAACCTTCGGTAGAAAAGACGGGTTAGTGCATAAAGAAACTCTGTCCTTATGAAAAATTAGGTATGGGGGCTTGGCTGACAATGCTAGTAATTCATTATCTTTTGGCTGAAATAATAGTCACTAAAAAGACTGTTTTCCAGGAGAGGTATTTCAAGTCACATCTCACCAATGGGTCAAAGGGGGGACTGATGATGTTAGACAAAATTAAATTGAGATACCAGGGGGGTATTGGATTTTTATATGGTGGTCTTATCATAGTAGTTCCTTTCAAAAAAGTTTTACAAAGTCTGTGTGACATGATTCCAGAACCATTTTTTCCTATATGGAAATTGCTGCCAATTGGACTCTAATAGTGGCTGCAACAGCTCCTTCATTGAATTGTTTTGCCAAAAATTCTAGAATAGAATGTATAGGCACAGAAAAGGGGTCTATCTAATTATTGCTGGCCCATGTAACAAATCTCTGCCATTTACTCCTGTACAGTTTTCATGTGGAAGTTTTAGGGGAAGATAAGATATGTTTGACTGAAGAGGAAAGGAGAGGAAACCGGGTGATCAGGGGAACTGAAGCAGCCAAGCTATTAGTTTGAGACTGTCCAGATTGGGATGAACTATTCCTGACAGTTGAGTAAGAAGGTCTGCAGTAGGCTCCAGAATTAGAAGTTATGTCCTTACCATAACGTTCCATGTGGAGTGTTCATCTCGCCTTTGTTCTTACACCTGGGTTCGGAGCCGATCCTCGGCTCCGTGTCGGCCGCTTGCAAGCTCTGCATCGAGAAGAAGCTCGAGACTAACCTAACTCCCACAATCCCCCTCTGCCTTTACCTCAGATCTAGTTTGCAAGCAAACCAGGAGTCAGAGAGAGAACATATTCATGCAAAAAACAAACAACATACTGTACAAGCACTTATCCATATATATATATACAAGATATACATATATATACAACGACTGCAAAGCAGAAGCCAAATAATCCAGACCAGGCACCAAACTGCACGTTCTTCCTGAGGGTGGGAGGGTGGGAATGTAAGAACAAAGGCGAGATGAACACTCCACATGGAACGTTATGGTAAGGACATAACTTCTAAATGTGAGAGTGTTCGATCTCGCCGTTTGTTCTTACACCTGGGTAGCGTCCCTAGCTCCATGTTCCTGAGGAACTCACGGGAGAACGTTCTTGAGCACAGTGGAACCAAAGGTTGCCCTGTCTCTAGAAACCCTGTCTACCTTGTAATGAGAAATGAATGTATGTGGTTTAGACCTAGTGGCAGCTGCACAAATAGTGTCTAATGGTAGGCGAGCTGCATGAGCCAGGGATGTAGAAACTGATCTTGTAGAGTGCCCCTTGGGTTTGCCAGGTAAAGTTTGTTCTGAAGAATCATAAACGAATATAATGCAATCAGTTAGCCATTTGGAAAGGGTTCGTTTAGTAACTGCTACACCTTTCCTGCTATCAGCGAAAGCTACAAAAAGTTGATCAGATTTCCTGTGATCCTTTGTTCTATCCAAGTAAAATCTAAGTTGTCTATGAACATCCAACTTGTGTAACATATACTCCAATTTATTGGAGTGATTTTTGAAAAAGGTAGGCAGTTCAATGGATTGATTAATGTTATTAATAGAGCAGACTTTGGGGAGAAAGGATGGATTAGTGCGAAGAGATACTCTGTCAGAATGAAAGATCAGATAAGGGTGTTTCATGGAAAGAGCCTGAAGCTCAGACACTCGCCTAGCGGATGTAATGGCTACCAAAGAGGGTCTTCCACGACAAATACTTCAAAGAACAAGAGGAGGCTGGCTCAAAAGGAGGTAGCATCAACTTAGATAATAAGAGATTTAGATTCCAAGGAGATGTAGGAGTTCTAACTGGTGGTCTAATATGGAAAGATCCTTTCAAAAAGGCTTTACAAAGTCTGTGAGCCATAACAGGTGCCCCACATTCTTCCACATCAAAGTTGGAAATGGCAGCCAATTGCACCCTTAAAGTGGCTGGAGAAGCTCCTTGGTGAAACAATTCTGTCAAAAACTCCAAGATCTTGTTTAAAGGAGCTATAACAGGGTCCAAATGCTGTGTATTTGCCCAGAACACAAAACGCTTCCATTTACTAGTGTAGGTCTTTGTAGTGGAAGCTTTATGAGAAGCTACTAGTATATTCTGAACTGCAGGTGAGAGAAGATCAGACCTGGCTAAGTAGGGAAGCGGAGCAGCCAAGCTGCTAGGTGGAGTGACAAGAGCGAGGGGTGGGGAGCCCCTGACGAGTGGGTCAGTAGATCTGGTTCCGGGTCCAGCATCCAGGGTCCCCGAATGCGATGTGCCAGAAGAAAGGGAAACCAAATTTGACGAGGCCAGAATGGGGCAATGAGGATTATCGTCCTTTGCAAGTTGTTGGCTTTCTGTAGAAACCTTGCAATCAGGGGAAAGGAAGGAAAGGCGTACAGGAGACCCGGGGGCCAATCGTGAACCAGTGCGTCCCTGGGGACTTCCCCTGGAGGGGGTAATAGGGCAAAGTAGCTCCTGCATTTGGCGTTCATTGGAGACGCGAAAAGATCGCAGGAAGGCTGGCCCCACTTGCGAAAAATTCTCTTCGCAACTGACTGTTTGAGGGACCACTCGTGAGGCAACAGGATTGCTCTGCTCAGCCTGTCGGCTATGACGTTGGATGACCCCGGGATATGCGTTGCGATCAGAAAGCGACCTGTGGACTCCGCCCATTGCCAGATTCTCATGGCCTCTGCATAGTTGATAAGACTTGGTTCCCCCTTGCTTGTTTATGTACCAGACTACGGACATGTTGTCCGTCTGTACTGCAATAGTCCCTAGAGGAAGAAGGGGAGCAAAGTGTTGCAACGCTAAAAACACTGCCCTCAACTCTAGAACATTGATGTGCAGATTGTACTCTAACTCGGTCCATTCGCCTTGGACTGTCTGTGCCAGAAAGATGCCCCCCCCACCCTATCAGGGAAGCGTCCGTGGTCACCGTAGCTGTCGGTGTGGGTAGCACAAATGGTCTTCCGCTGGAAAGGTTGCAAGTTTGAAGCCACCAGGCTAGGTGTGATTTGCATGTGTTCGTGATCAGAATTTTGTGTGTCAGAGGAAGTTGTTGGAACGACCATTGTGCAAACAGTAGTCATTGCAGAACTCTCATGTGCAGTCTTCCCAATGGTATCGCAATGAGGGAAGCTGCCATGAGACCCAAAACCTTCAGAACCAGTTTTGCTGGGGATTTTCTGGATGACAGAAGAAGAGATATGTGGCTTTGTAGTGAGGCTATCCTTTCTGGAGGAAGCCTTAGAATTAAATGATGCGTATCCAATTCTGCTCCTATGAATAAGATATGCTGTGATGGCTGTAGTGAAGATTTTTCGAAATTTACGGAAATTCCGAGGTGAATACAAAGCTGTAGAGTGTAATCCCTGGCCTGTATCAGTTGACGCTGGGTGGTGGCAGATAGGAGCCAGTCGTCCAGATACGGAAACACCTGGAATCCCAGGCGTCTCAGGTGAGACGCCACCACTGCCATGCATTTGGTGAAAACCCTGGGGGCTGAGGTCAGAACAAAGGGCAGGGCTCGAAACTGAAAGTGGCTGGCTCCCAGCCGGAAGCGCAAGTGATCCCTGGACGCCCTGGCCATTTTGATGTGGTAGTACGCGTCCTTTAGATCTATTGAGCACATCCAGTCGTCCTTCTGTAAAAATGGAAGGATCGATTGAAGCGTGACCATTCGGAACTTTTCTTTCTTGATGAAGGTATTGAGGTTGCTTAGGTCCAGAATCGGCCTCCAGTCCCCTGTCTTCTTTGGAACTAAAAAGAACCTTGAGTAAGTTCCGAATCCTCTTTGGTCCGCTGGGACTGGTTGGATGACTCTTTTTCTAGCAGCTTTGAAATTTCTATAGCTGCAGGATCTCGCAGATGGGGTGGCACATCTGGGAGTCTTTTCATTGGAACGGGGGGCAGTAGGAAGGGTATTCTGTAGCCTCTGGTAACAACGCTTTTTACCCAGTTGTCTGATGTAAGATTTTGCCAGGCCTGAGGGTATAAAGCTAAGCGACCCCCGACTGCCTCCAGAGCAGGACAGTCGGGCCTCCTCTCAGGAGTGCTGGAAAGGTTTTCCAGGGGGTGTATCCCTGTCACCTTGGTTTTGCGGACCCCCTCTGCCGCTGGGGCGGCGTCTTCCAACTCTGCCCCCTCCTCTGCCTCTAGAGGGGGCATCAACCTGTGTGCCTGGGAAAGATCCTTGGGGTTTTCGAAACCACATTTTTCCACTGCATTGCCCTTTGGGGTACGGTCTGGATGGGGTGGAAAAACAGACTCCGACAGCAGACAGAGTCTTTCCCTCCTGTTCACACCGGGTAAGGGTCTCCTTTACTTTGGGGCCAAAGAGAGTGGCACCGTCAAATGGGGCGTTAGTAAAGGAAGACTTGAAGGCTTCCAAATGAACATAAGCGCATCCAGGATTGTCTACAAAGAGCAATCGCTGAAGCTGCTGCCCTACTCGATCCTTCGGCTGCGTATGAGATCAGCCTCATGGACGAGTTTACAATGGATGTAAGGGTATTGAGATGTGCTGTAACTTTCTCTGAAACAGCAGCATCTGTAGTACCCTGGAGGGTATCTCCCAACTCTTTGATTAGATCCCTCTGTAGTCGTGTAAAGTGGGTCAAATAGTTCAGGGATCGCATAGAAAAAGCCGCTGAACTAAAAATGCGCTTCCCGTACCTGTCCATAGTCCTAGAATCTTTGTTAGGCGGATGGAAAGATGAGGAAGATTCCGACATCTCCTTTTTCGTGGCCGCTGCCACCACCATAGCGTCCACTGGAACTCCCTTTGTGAGATAAGCCTTGTTTTGGGGGGCAGTAATATACTTATTAGGCTTTCTAGGGACTGGTTCCACCGTGTCAGGTGTCTCCCACGCCCTTCGAGCAATCAGCTCCATTAACTCATCGAAGGGCAGAGTGACCCAGGAGGAGGAAGGGCAAGCACCAAATGCCTTCAGCAAGACTGACTCATCCTCAGAAGGGGGGAGGGATTGCCAATCACCTCTCTGTTTTAGGATCTCCAAGATGTCAGAAAAAGAGACATCCTCTGAAGGTGACTTTGGGGACCCTTCTGACTCATCCAAGTCAGTGTCCGATGTCAATGATTCTTGTGGAGAATCTAAGTGTCTCCTCTTACACAATCTTTTCCTAGGGACTTCTTGGGGAGCACCCGAAGAAGCCTCTGAGGAAGAGGGGGCACCCTCCAGGGGTGGCTGAGACACAGGTGCTCGACGCTTGGATGTAGCCGTTGGTGCAGAGGAGGATAACGGTCCTTTATGGGGAGGAGAGGCTGCTTCTACTGATGTGGTTGTCTGGGTAGACAACACCTTCCTCATGAGGTCGAAGGCCCCCGGGTCCCGAGTCGAGGTATCTCCCGGTTCCGAAGAAATGGGAAGAATCCCCGAAACAGGCACCGAAGGCATCGACCCCGAGGACGGAACCGAGTCGATCCGAGCCGAGGCCCCGAGAGGGAGAGTCGGAACCGAAACATCGGTCCGACTCTCGGTCCCGGAACCAAGGATGGATCTTCGGCTCCGAGACTCCGGAACCGGATCCGACGGAGTCGAGGTGAACGGAGCCGATAGAGAAAAGGACGGTTCTGGCACCGAGGGCTCCACAATCAGCAGATCAGCTTCTTCCGGCTCCAAAGACTGGACAGGTCTCGGAGGAGGAACAGATGGAGATAATGGGAGGCCTTCAAGTCTCGACACCAATTGAGAGGAGACCGAGATGAGTTTGGATAAGGCCGTATTCTCCATTAACTTCTGCACCACGCGGTCTACATCGGTGTCGGAGAGGGGCCTGGAAGAACGGGTCGAAGGAATCGAAGACGGAGCCGACCTCAACAGTGTCGGGGGAGGGAGCTCCGTCACCGGTTCCAAGACTCGAGGCTCAGAAACTGACAATAGTTGAACACTCGGTCCCGAAGTCTGTGGAACCGGTGATCGAACCTTAACTGAAGAGCTCGGAGCCGATGACTTGGGCTCCGACGTCTTCGATTCCTTCGAGGATTTGGATGCTTGGTCTGAAGCATCCAGAGCCTCTTGAAAAGTAGGTTTTAACAAACCCCTATCCATGAGTTTCCTGCGCCTATCTGTCATGACCCTCCCACTGAAAGAATGACAAATTGAACAGTCTTCTTGCAGATGGAGAGGGCCAAGACAGTAGATGCAGGAACTATGATTGTCAGTAACTGACATCTTTTGCCCACATTGGCAACGTTTAAACCCCGATTTAGCTTTCTCAGACATTTTTGTAAAGCTAACAATAGGGATAGTAACAAGAAAAGGTCAAGTCCAGTTATGAAAGTCAAATCCGATAAAATTGTCAAATCCAGCAAGAAAAGTCTAATCCGGTAGTCAAGTCCTGTAAAGGGTGGGATAGGCCCCGAGGGAAACTCTAAACAAGTTAAAAAACTTTAACTGGTACCGAGAATATCCTCAAGACAGTATCACACAGACACACAGTCAACAAACAAGATATAGAAAAATATAATTTTCAAGAATACAAGAAAAAAATCCTTAAATCTTAGCTTTAGGTGCTCGAGCTCGATCAAGTGATGCGAAGGCTGCAGCGGCAAACTAGATCTGAGGTAAAGGCAGAGGGGGATTGTGGGAGTTAGGTTAGTCTCGAGCTTCTTCTCGATGCAGAGCTTGCAAGCGGCCGACACGGAGCCGAGGATCGGCTCCGAACCCAGGTGTAAGAACAAACGGCGAGATCGAACACTCTCACATTCCATGGTTCACTCCGAAGATGAGGCTGAAGAAAGGGGAACCAGATTTGATTAGACCAATATGGAGAAATCAGGATTACTGTTGTCTCCAACAAACTTGCTTTCTGCAAAAACTTGGGAATTAGAGGGATAGGAGGAAAGGCACAAAGAAGTCCTGGAGGCCAATCGTGAACAAGTGATCATCTACTCTGATTTGTGGGTGTCCTGCTATTAGTGTAGTCATGTTTATCTCTGCTCCTAAGAAGAATAAGCTTTGACATGGCTCTAGAGCAGATTTTTTATAGCTGATGGTAATATCTAGGGAGGAACATAGTTGAAGGGTGTAGTCCCTAGCTTGTAGCAGAAGATGCCTGGTCGGGGCAGTTATGAGCCAGTCAACCAGATATAGAAACATGCGGAGTCCTCTGCATCTCAGGTGAGCCGTCACTACTGCCATACACTTGGTGAACACTCTGGGGACTGTAGTGAGAGCAAAGGGCAGAGCTCGAAACTGGAAGTGACTGGGTCCTAGCTGAAAGCGCAAGAACCTCCTGGATCGCCTTTCCATTTGAATGTAGTAGTACGCATCCTGAAGGTCTATTGAGCACATCCAACTGTGTTTTTCCAAGAATGGAAGCATCGACTGCAGTGTCACCATCCAAAACCTGGTCTTTTTTACAGACATGTTTAGATTGCTGAGGTCCAAAATGAGTCTCCAGTCCCTGTTTTCTTTGGAACTAAAAAAAATCTTGAGTATGTTCCGGATACTCTCTGGTCTGTGGGGACTTCTTGGATGACTCTTTTTCTTAGCAACGTTTGGATTTCTAATGTTGCTTGTTCCTTTTGACCGGGTGGAATATCTGGAACCGACTTGTTTATGGGAGCGGGGAAGGAGAAGAGAATGATATATCCTCTGGATATTATGTCCTGCTCCCATTTGTCATTTGTTATCTTTTACCAGGTTTTGTGGTGCAGAGACAATCGACCCCCGACTGCCTCCAGAAGTGAGCAATCAGGCACTCCTTCAGGACCGCTGGAAGGGTCTACCAAAGAAAGATTATCTGCAGCCCTGATATTGTGGGTTTCCCTTGCCGTGAGGGCGGTTTCTTCCATTATTGCCCCCCCCCCCGCCTCTAGGGGAACTTTCACCCAGCGTGTCTTGGAAAGACCTCTGAAATTGTCTGAACTACATCTTCCCACTACCTCTCTGAATTTTGGGAAAGGGTCTAGTAGGTGTGGAAAAACGTACTCCAATTGCAGAAAAGGTCTTACCTTCTTGTTCACACCTAGTGAGCTTTTCCTTTACTTTAGGCCCAAAAAGAGAAGAGCTATCAAAAGAGGAGTTAACGAAGGAAGACTTGAAGGGCTCCGTGAAATCGCAAAGGTGCATCCAGGCCTGCCTCCTAAGAGAGATGCCTGAACCTGCTGCCCTACTCGTTCCATCTGCTGCATAAGATATGAGCCTCTTTGACGGGTTAATGACTAAATTTAGGATGGCAAGCTGAGCACTGACTTTGTCTGCCGCTGCATTAGCTACAGCTCCTTGGAGGAAAACTGGAAAACCCCAGGCCCAGATGCAGTACCTAACTTTTGGTTAAAAGTATTAACATCTTTGCACGAGGATTTAGCCATGAGTAAGAAAAAGAAGTTATGTTCTTACCATAACATTCCATGTGAGTTGTCCATCTCACCATTTATTCTTACTGATGGGTTCGGAGCTGACTCGGCCATTTTTTTACAAGCTCTAGGTCTTCAGCTAGCTCGAGGCTAACCCCCTATCCCATGATGTACTAGTGCCCAACTCAGATCTTCACCTATATATGAACAATATGTATATATATATATATATATATATATATATATATATATATATATATATATATATATGTGTGTGTGTGTGTATATATATATAAATAACCATACAGAGAACAGGGTCAACATGAAATATTTGCCCAAATTGAATAAAAGGTCCAGATCCACCAGAATCCATATGCTGGGTGTTGGAGGGAGGGACGTAAGAATGAATGGCGAGATGGACAACTCACATGGAACGTTATGGTAAGAACATAATTCTTTATGTGAAGTTGTCCTATCTCGCATTCATTCTTACTGATGGGACAGTGTCCCTAGCACCATTAGTCTTGGGTGACTCACGGGAGTATATTCTTCAGCACAGTAGGCCCAAATGAGGCCCTGTCCCTGGAGGCCATGTCTACTTTGTAATGAGTAATAAAGGTAGGTGGTCTTGCCCAAGTTGCTGCTGCACAAATGGTATCTATAGGCACTCTGGCACGAAAGGCTGAAGAAGTGGCAATTGCTCTAGTTGAATGAGCCTTTATTCTACCTGGAAGTTTTTTATTTACTGAATCCTACGTAAAGAAAATACAGTCAGATAACCATCAGGAGAGAGTGGTTCTGGCTACCGCTGTACATTTCTTAGCATATGAATAAGAGCCAAAAAGTTGGTCAGACTTTCTGAAATCCTTTGTTCTATGTAAATAGAAACGTAACTGTGGACATCAAGTTGGTGTAGCATGTATTCTACCTTATTGCCATACTTAAGAAAAAAGACTGGTAACTCTATGGTCTGATTTAAGTTGGATTCTGAACTCACTTTAGGTAAGAAAGATGGATTTGTACGTAGTGAAACTCTTGTCATTATGAAACAATAAATGTGGGGTGTTGATTGACAATGCTTGTAGTTCTAATACTCTTCTGGCTGAAGTGATGGCCACTAAGAAGATAGTTTTCCAAGTTAAGTATTTTAGATCACATGATGACGCAGGTTCAAACTGTGGAAGGACTATCCTGGATAGAACAAAACTGAGGTTCAATGGTGGTAGTGGAGATTCTGTTGGTGGTCTTAAAAGTTAAGTGCCCTTAAGAAAAGCTTTGCACAATCTGTGTGACATAATATTTGGTCCATTTTCACCTAGATGAAAATTTGAGATTGCTGCTAATTACACCCTAACAGTAGCAGCTGCTGCACCTTCTTTGAAAAGACTTGTTAGAAATTCTAAGATGGAAGAAAGAGGTGCGAAGTAGGGATCAATTTTATTCTGCAGAGCCCAAGTTGTGAATCTTTTCCACTTGCTAAGGTATAATCTTCTTCTTAAAGACATATGAGAAGATATTAAAATGTGTCTTGTGGGTGATGAAAGATTTTTTAACCTGGCTATGTTGGGAACCGCAGCAGCTAAGCTGCCAATTTGAGGGATTTGAGATGGATGGACAGAGAACTCCTGATAAATGTATCAGAAGATCTGGCACTGGGTCCAGGATCCAAGGTTCATCCTGAAGATGAGGTTGTAGGAAGGGGAACCAAATTTGACAAGGCCAGTAATGGCCTATCAGGATTAAGGTCTTTCCCAATAATGAGGCTTTCTGAATGACTTTGGGTATTACTGGGAAGGGGGGGGAGCATATAGGCGACCCGGGGGCCAATTGTGTGTCAGTACTTCCCTCAGGGACTTCCTCCAAGGGGGAATCAGGGTAAAGTAATCGCTGCATTTTGTGTTTGTGGATGTGGCAAAGAGGTCGCAGCAAGGCTGGCCCCATTTGCAGAAAATGCTCTCCGCTACTTCTTGTTTGAGGGACCACTCGTGTGGCATCAGTATCTGTCTGTGATCACACTGGATTTCCCTGGGATGTGCATTGCTACTAGAAAGCATTGGGAGGACTTAGCCCTTTGCCAAACTACCAGGGCCTCTCAAAATAGGGGGTAGGATTTGGTTCCTCCTTGTTTGTTTATGTACAATACCACTGACATATTGTCTGTCTGAACTGCAATTGTTCCTACAGGTAGAGAGTCTTGGAATGCCTGCAATGCTAGAAGCACCGCTCTCATCTCTAGAACACTGATGTGCAAATGAACCTCGTGTTCTTGCCACGTGCCTTGGGCTGTCTTTCCCAGATAATACCCCTCCACCCTATCTGAGAAGCATCCGTGGTCATTGTGGCTAGGGGGAGCTGGGAGAATAAAGGGCCTCCCTATCTTCACCTGGTCCAAGTGAAGCCACCAAAGGAGGTCTTTTTCACAAGCTGAAATCAGGATTATTTTGTGCAACATAGGAAGCGTCTGCATTGCCACTGGGCAGAAAGAAGCCATTGCAGGATCCTCATATGTATGCGAACCAGAGGAATTACTGTGATAGTAGCTGCCATTGTACCTAGTACTTTCATTACCTGTCTGGTTTGGACTTTTCTTTTGTGAAGAAGAATTAGGACTTGATTTTGAAGGACTTGAATTCTCTTTTCTGGAAGATTTACCATCATTGTTTTTGAGTTTAATTCTGCTCCTATAAAAACGGTATTTTGAGATGGCAATAAGGCAGATTTTTCGTAATTGACAGTAATCCCTAACTGTGCGAATAGTTGTAAAGTTGTGTCCCTTGCTTTGATTAGTAGTTGCTTGGTGTTGAAAAGGGTACTGAATAACCTCTGGATATGATTCTTTGCACCCAACTGCCTTTTGGAATTTTTAGCCAGGTGACTGGATGCAAAGACAAACGTCCCCAACTGCCTCCAGAGTGGGACAGGAAGGCCTCCTTTCAGGAGCACTGAAAGGGCTTACCGGAAAAAGATTCCCGGTCACCCTGGTTTTGTGGATCCCCTCTGCCACGTGGGCGGCATCTTCCTTTATTGTCTCCTCCTCTGCCCCTGAAGGAGGGCTCACCACGTGTGTCAGAAAAACACTCTGGGATTTACGTAACCACATCTTTCCCCCCTTTTGACCTTTGTGATAGGGTCTGGAAGGGGTGGAAAAATGTACTCCCATGGCAGAGAGAGTTTTTCCTTCCTGCTCACACCTGGTTAGGATTTCTTTTACTTTAGGTCCGAAAAGGGTCGAACCATCAAAGGGGGAGTTTATGAAGGATGACTTAAAGGGTTGCGTGAAATTACAGAGGTACATCCAGGAGTGACTCCTAAGGGTGATTCCTGAACTTGCAGACCTACTCGCTCCATCAGCTGCGTAAGGGATAAGCCTCATGGATGAGTTCACTAGGGAGTTAAAGGTGGAGAGCTGGGATGATACTTTCTCTGATATCTCCTCAGTTACTGAACCCTGGAGAGAATCTGTTTTATGAGATCTCTCTGTAATCTAGTAAAGTGGGTTCAATAATTCAGAGACCTGAGAGTAAAGGCCACTGATAAAAAGGTGCGCTTTCCATATCTGTCCGTCGTATGCGAATCTTTATTCAGAGGATGAACAGATGAGGATGTCTCTAATAACTCCTTCTTAGTGGCTGCTGCCACCACCATAGCATCTACAGAAACATCTTTGGTTAGAAAATCCTTGTCTTCTACGCTGGTTACGAACTTATCAGGCCTCCTAGGGACAGGCTTCCACTGTGTCTGGAGACTCCCATGCCTTTCGACAAACTAATTTCAGAAGCTCATTGAAAGGCAGAGACACCCAAGAGGTGGAGGGTTGAGACCCAAAGGCTTTCAGGTACACAGACTCATCTTTAGTAGGTTTGATGGACTTCCGGCCACCTCTCTGCCTTAGGATCTCAAGGATGTCTGCAAAGGAGGCATCCTCAGATGGCGACCATGGGGACCCTTCTGATTCATCGAGGTTCATGTCTGATGTGATTGCCTCCATGGGGAGTCCAAATGTTTCCTCTTGCAAGTTTTATTCTGAAGATCCTCTTCACAAGGATATTCTGCAGAGGTCTCAGAAGATAAATGACCACCCACTGGGGTTTCCTGAAGCTCTGGATCTCTATGCTTCTGTGGACTCGGTTTGGCTGAGATGGACACTGGTGCTCTAAGGGATAGAAAGGGTGCAGCAGATGGTGAGGCTGTCTCTGAAGACAGAGTTCTCCTCATAGTTTCAAAGGCTCCACTCCCCTGGGCCGAAGAACCCCCCTGGCTCCGAGGAACCAAGGGGCATCCCTGGCACCACAGCAGTAGGCTCTGAAGCAGAGGTAGGAGCCCTGCTCACCCGAGCCAAGGTTCTGACTGGAAGAGTCAGATCAGACAAACTATCTGCTCCACTCACTCCTCCGAACCCGACCAGCGAGTGTCGTCTCCTAGACTCCATGGATTGCACTGAGGTAGTCGAAGCAGTCAGAACCAAAGATCCTGGGGTAAGTCTCGGTTTCAACAAACCCATCACCATCAGCTCCATGCATTCCGGCTCCGAGACCACTGGTCATGTCAGAGGAGGAATTGAGGTAGAAGGGGAAGGTCCAGTCAGTTCCAAAGCCCTGAGGGTCGGTTCTGATAATAATTTGGCTAGCTCCGGAGTCCTTAGCAGTCTCTGCACAACTCGATCCACATCAAATTCAGAAATGCTTCATGAAGATCTGGACGAAGGGACTGGTGATGCAGATATTTGAAGTAATGGTGATCTGAAAGTTGGAGATACCGGCTCCAATGCTGGGGACTGGCTCCTTACTTGTATAACCATCGGCCCTGAAGGCAGTGGAGCCGAGGCTGAAGTTTTTTCAGTGTGAACTTTTTTGATACAGTCGGAGACAATCTGGGTGTCTTTTTAGATGGCTCCGACTCTGATGATGTCGAAGATTTTTTTTGATGACTTTTCAGAAGTAGGTGACTTACTTTTCTGAGTCTCTTGACCTTGTTCAATGCTTTCAATACATGAGGACTTTATGAGCCCTTTTAAAATCAGTTTATTTTTCCTCTCATACAGGACTCTTGAGCTAAATGAATGACATACAGCACATGAGTCCTGCAAATTAATCGCTCCCAAGCAATATAGCCATTCTGTGTGACCATCAGTTAGTGACATTTTTTGCCCACACTTAGGGCACTTTTTAAAACCGGACGGTTTTGTTTCTTTCAACTGTTTAGACATTTTTAAAAACAAATTTGTCTCAAGTTAATGAGAAGAGATAAGAATTTACTTGGACCTCTCTAACTTAAACAAGGTTATAGTAAGAAAATATATATCTAACTATACCTATAAATGTAAAGACTAATACCAAAGGGAAACACACATGCACACACACACAAAAAAATCCCTTCAGATGAAAAGAGAAAGAAGTCCTCTAATTTAAATGGACTACTGCAAATATCTAACAAGTAAAGGCAATGCATCACACAGTCGTAAAAGCTAACTATTAATATAAACTATACTATAAAGCACATTGTAATAATAGAACTATCTAATATATTGAAAAAGTCTCTTTAGAAGCAAAAGACACATGACCTATAATGCTAATAAAATATCAATTCTAATTACAGAATAAGGGATAGGGTAAGAAAAGGCCCAACAAACCAACGGCCTAACGAATATAATTAAAGGTTATCTTTTCACAAAAAGAACAGCAAAAGGTACACTATAAACAGGATAAGGACCTCTAAACTATTTTTTAAAGTAAGGTATGAAATATTTAAATGGATAACAATAAATTGTTTAGAAAAAGTTTGTACTTAGCCTGAGCTAGCATAGGAAAACTCTCAATCTGTTTCTACAGCAAACGAGATCTGAGTTGGGCAGAAGTGCATCATGGGATAGGGGATTAGCTTCGAGCTAGCTGAAGACCTCAAGCTTGTAAAAAACGGCCTTGTCTCTGAACCATCGGTAAGAATGACTGCGAGATAGGACAACTTCACATCTATTTATATGCACAACCCGAACAGACATCAACTTGGCTAACAACAGGCAAAACAATGCTCCTACTTAAGAGTGAACCTGCAAGCTACCCTAAAAATGATAGGCCAATAACTTGCCTTCCAATGACATACAAACTACTCATGAGAACTGATGCTGAAAGGGTTTATAGTCATTTAGAAGAAAACTCAATAATGGCAGTAGAATACAAAGGCATTAAAAGAAAGTCATATGGAATCAAGGATCATTTGTTATGAAAGTCATACTGGAGAACTGTGAAAAGGGGAAGAATCTAAGTATGGCATGGACTGACTATAAAAAGAATTTGATAGTATTCCGCATTCATGGATGCAAGACTGCTTAAAAATGTATAAGATACATCCTACACTGATTGACTATATTACAGTGACCACGAAACAGTGGCAGACCACTTTGCAATTAAGCCATGATAAAGGACAGATTATTATCCTAGAGATAAAAATTCAAAGGGAGATTTTCCAGGGTGACTCTTTGTCACCATTGCTAGTCTGCCTTGCCATTAACCCATTAAGCTGTTTACTTAACAGCTTCAGCCATGGTTACAATTTGGCTCCTAAAAAACAACAGTGTAAAGACTTCTCATCTTCTCTTTGTCGGTGATTTAAAACTGTATAGCTCATCAGATGAGGAACTGAAAGCACAGCTGCAGGTTGTCAAAACTTTTTCAGATGATATAAGAATGACATTTGGTTTTAATAAGTGTGCAAAAGCAACCTTTAAAGCAGGAAAAGTAAAGCACCAGGAAAACATCAGTTTGGGACAAGAATGTGATACAAAAGAACTTGAGCAAGAGGGAGTGTATACATATTTGGGAAATGATGAAGGATCAACAATAAAACATGAACAAATGTGAATAAAACTTAGTAAGAAATACTTTAGATGATTTAAATTAATTCTAAAAACAGCATTGACATGTAGGAGCAAAATCCAAGCTATAAACCAATTTGCTCTTCCTGTCCTAACTTTCAGTTTTGGAGTGAATGACTGGCCTCAAAACATGTTGGAAAGATTAGATAGGAAAACAAGAAGGATGCTTCATGCTCACCAAATTAATTATAAAAATCAGTGTATACCAAGATTATATATTCCCCATTCCGATGGAGGGATGGGCCTCCTTGAAATTGATTATATGTATAGATCTGCATTTGTGGGACTCCACACACATCTGCTGACTTCACAAGACCCAAATGTAGTGAAAGTTTTGAAAAATGAGGAGAATAAATCTAAGATGACTTCTCTGCTTAATTTAGCAGAAGCATATCAGAATCAAGCAGGAATAGAAATCAAACCAGAAACAGATAAAAATCAGGCAGCAACTGAATGTGCTAAAAAAACAAAAGAAAAAATATAAGGTGAAGGACCAGATGAAAAGGCAAGAAATGTGAAAAAAGTATAAATATAGTTGCAAGTATAGAAAACTTCTGGAAGAACCTCATGTTGATCAGGAATGAATGCAGGAGAGGAGAATTCAAACCAAGAGATGAAATGTTAATATTGGCTACCCAAGATAGTGGGCTACATACACGCTGGTTTATAAAATCCATTGAACATGTGGGAGAAACACACAAATGTAGGTTTTGTACAACCAAATTGGAAACAGTCGCACACCTTGTTGCTGGTTGTGACATACTAATGGCAGAAGGACTGTATACTGAAAGGCATAATATTGTGGCAAAATTGCTGCACTGGGGATTGTGCAAACATTATGGTACTGAAGCGGCTGAAAAACACTGGAAGCATGAGCCAGAAAGCATCACAGAAAAGAATTAAGTTTATATCACATGGGATCACCCATTACCAACACTTCAAAAGATAGATGCTAGAAAACTGAATATAGTGGTCCAAGAAAAGAAGAAAAGAGTAGCAATGATCATTGAAATCACCACCCCAGTGACTACAGTGTCTTGTGTACAGACAGACACAAAGTCATAAAATATCAGGATTTGCAGGCAGAAATGAGAGCAATGTGGAAGAAAGATACCCAGACAGTTCCAATAGTAGTAGGAGCAATGGGTCTTATAAAAAAGAATCTACAATCGTATTTAGATAGGTTACCAATCCATGTAACTTCGTACAAATTGCAGGAGCCATTACTGGGCACATTGCGGGTGCTGTGAAGACCACTTTTGGCTGGCATCAAAGATGGAAACAATACTAATTTCATGAACTTTAATCGTACTTTGACTTATGAATGGGGTCCATTCCCGTCATGGTATTAGAAACCCAAAATATTTGAAGAAATTAAAAAAGAGGTAGTCTGGCAGTTCCTTTAACGGATCCCTATGCAATCTAGTGACGTGGATAAGATAATTCAATGACTGTAAGGCAAAGGTCGCTGATGACAAGACGCGCTTCCCATACCTATCCATACCTATCCTTATTTGGAGGACGGATAGCGGAACTGGTCTCAGAAAGCTCCTTTTTAGTTGCTGCCGCCACGACCATGGCATCAACTGCTACACCTTTTGTCAAAAAGTTCTTGCCCTTAGGGGCTATAATATATTTATTTGGCCTCCTAGGAGTAGGGTCTACCATTTCTGGGGTCTCCCAAGCCTTCCCAGAGATTAACTCAATAAGCTCATCGAAAGGAGGGTGTCACCCAAGAGGTTGAAGGGCAAGACCCAAAGGCCTTCAGGTAAACCGACTCCTCGGCCAAAGGGGAGGTGGACTGCCAGTCACCTCTCTGCTTTAAGATTTTCAGGATGTCTCCAACAGAGATATCTTCAGAAGGTGACCATGGGGACCCTTCTGCTTCATCGAGGTTGGTATCAGATGTGTTGGACTCCTCTGGGGAGTTCAGATGCTTCCTCTTGCATATCCTCTTCCGACACATCCTCAGTGGGATATTCTGGGGAGGCTTCAGAAAAGGGGGGAGTCCTCTTCTGGACATCCTGGGGCCTAGGGTCTCTGCGGACCTGTGTAGAGGGTAGTTGAGAAGACAAAGATACCTGGACAGAACTGGGAGGAAGATCTGAAGGAGAATGTGTCTCGTACTGAGAGGTAGTCAGAACCCTTCTCATAACTTCAAAGGCAGTCTGCCCCTGCTATGAAGAACTCCTGGGATCCAACAAATGAGCTGATGGAACCTCCGGAGCAGAAGAAGGAAGCTCCAAAGCCGAGGTAGGAGCCAAACTCACCTGTGCCGAGGCTACAGAGGCAGGTATGGATCCGGTGAGATCCAAACCAGCCCTGCAGACCTGACCGTTGAGTGTCAGCTCCCAGAGGTCTCCTGCTCCGACTGGATGGACTCCGACTTGGGACAGATACCTGACCTGAGGAGCCCATGGGTCCCGGACTCGATACAGACAAAAGCTGGCTGCTGAAATCTTCCGGCTCCAAAGCTGAAGGATGATTCAGAGGAGGAGCAGGCACCAAGGGGGAAGGCTGTGTCTGATCTGATTCCTTTGGTCTCAGATCCAAGAATAATTTGGCTAAGGCCAGTGTCTTTAACAGTCGCTATACCACCCTATCCACATCTTCATCAGACAGACTTCTGGAAGACTGGGTAGAGAAGGTAGGTGACCTTGATCTTACTAGAAAAGGTGATGGGAGCTGAGAATGGACTGGTTCCAGGGAAAGTGATTGGCTCCTACATCTAAACTCAGAGGATTCTTGTTGCTCCGAAGAAGCCTTGGATCCAAATTCAGTTGTCTGCTCCAGTATTTCCTTTGGAGTTGACAGCTTAGGAGCTTTCTGCTTTGGCTCCAAAGAAGATCTTGGCTCTGAAGAAGGTCATTTTTCTGGCTTATCCAATTTATCAGATTTTGCAGAGGAAGATGATTCTGGCAATATAACCTCAGAAAAAGAGGTCTTAAAAAGATCTTTTGTAATAAGTTTATTCTTGTGCTCCATCAATGCACTCTGGTTAAATCCACGGCAGATGGAGCACAATTCCTGTAAATGAAGAGGCCCCAAGCAATACACACATAAGGTGTGCAAATCGCTAAGGGGCATCTTTTTTCCACATTTCTCACATTTTTTGAAGTCCAGAGGCTTCCCTTCTTGCTTTTGAGACATATCTGAAAACTCAAAAAATAACAGAAGAAGAGGAACAGAACACACACACAAAAACATTCGGAACAGCCCTCTAACTCAAACGGTCTGAAAAGTTGAAAGGAAAGGGAGAGGTTTTTATTAAATGATACAAAAGGTGGGAAAAGAATGTCCTCTAATTTAAACAGATATTAGTTAGATGTCCTCTAACTTAAACGGACACTAACAACTAAGTAAAAGGAGAAAGAGACTCACAAACACTCATTTAAGGGTAATGATATATAATATTAGATTAAGAAAAAGGGGTTTCTAAACTATGCAAAGACTGAAAACTATAGTACTAAGAACAGAAATATGAAAACACTTAGCCCAGAGCTGCTAAACAAAGTCTTCGCTGTGCGGTAAATGAGAGCTGAGGAAGCTAGGGGGTTGCAATATGGGTAAATATGGAGGCCCATGAGCTTTGCTGAAGGCCTCGAGCTTGGAAAATGGCAGCGATGGAGCCGATGGATCGGATTCGACTCATCAGTGAGAATAAAGGCGAGACTGACATCACATGGAATGATTTAATGCTTTTATTGGCCTTAACAGAACCACCCTCTGTAACTACTCTCTTGCTCCGAACAATCTGATTATATATAAATAAGGATGGTTTTTGATGCTCTTCATTATACTCAGCTAGGATCACTTGTTTGTGCGTTTCAATAAAGGTTAATACATTTTTAACTCAACTGTGGACTACCTACTATTTACTACTTTCTATTTGATTATTCAGTAGCATGTATTTTGCATTTCGATGTTTACTACATGAACTAAGTGCATAGCATAATTCAGTAACTGAACATCACACCCTCCACACTGCAACATTTCTTCTTGGTTAGGACTTAATCTATAGATAACATGAAAAGGTTTAATTTGTTATAAGAAAGAGACATCACAGTACAATAAGGCACCGGTTCAAAAGGTAAAAAAATATATATACACAGTGTAATTTTACCATTACAGCATACAGAGATAGGCAAAACAAAAACAGGCAGGGTTAACAGTTCGTAGTCTGTCTAACTTAACTGAAGACTCAGAGACAGGTTGAGGATGTGTATGGCATTTTCTACATGCTGTTTCTGGAACAGCAGAGTTGAAAGAATCACTTGGCCTAATCAGTTTTAGAAACCACTGAATTAAAAGACACTGATTTTCAGAATAATGTGCAGGTTTTAGATATATCACACATACATCCGAACTTAGACTTAAAGACTGTAAAGACTATGGATCTAGGTAATAGGGCTACTGCTGGAGCAGGTACAGTTCCAGCATATAGAGCTGTTAAAGCTATGTAAAAATTACATGGATTATCCAAGTTGCTAGAGGTATTAGCTAACAGTACCTTTGAGACCAAAAAAGGGCATCACTATCTGTCAGGACACATCTGCAGATTATGAGTGAGGTGGCATAAAGCCCATATACTCAAACCAGATTACAGTAGTTAGTAATACAGATATAAGGTAACTACAAAAAAAGGTCCCTGTAAACTTTCATCAGGGACCTCAGAGAGAGCTGTTAGGCTGGGAGTTTTCACTTGATTCTTAGTGAGTTCACTGTACAGCATTAAGGTAGAATAACAGGCCTCAAAATATAGAGTCAGACTTGGGTCTTCATGTATGCATTCAGTTTCAGGGAAAGAAAGTTCAGTAGAAAGAAAAAGATAATATTGCTGGCTAAGCATGAGATGTGCAGAAATAATAGTTTTCAGGGAAAGCTACAGAATGTTCCTTTCTCAAGAGAAAGATAAGTGTACTTGCAATGAAATGCTACATAAAGAAAGTACAGTTTTGTACCTACCATAAATGTAGATGTCCGAACTGGATAGCATTTGCAGTCATAACAAATGGGTTGTCCTGTCGTCAGGCAGCCCTTTGGTCGGACGGATTCCAAAGTCTGGGTCCGGCTTCGGCTGATGTAGCACTTCACCCGACGTCATCTCTGCTGGTCTTCGGGTATAAAGGCATCAGCCAACGCCATTTTCCTCAGTGTTTCTTGCCCCAGATGCCAGTTGCCCTCTTGGAAGGCTAAATTTTGGATAAATGCCAATGTTTCCAAAAAAGTAGAAGGCAAACACAAAAAATAAGCATGTATGTACATATATACAAACAAATACACCATAAGAGACTCCCCAGCTAGCTATTAGGAGGGTAAATACCCTAGGAGTACCACAGAGGGGAAGGAGGGAGGGTAATCCTGACTGCAGATGCTATCCAGTTCGGACATCTACATTTATGGTAGGTACAAAACTGTACTATGTCCTTCATGGATGCATCTGCAGTCATAACAAATGGGTAGAATACCATAGCCAAACTAGGGAGGAGGAAGAAAAATTATGGTGTAGTTAGGATCCCTTGCAGTACAGCAGTGGCAAACCCTGCTCGGGATCTAGAGTATAGAGGTAAATTATAATGCTTGGCAAATGTATGCACGGAGGTCCAAGTAGCCGCCTCAATAATGTCCTTGGTTGCCACTCCTCGTAAGAAAGCTGTGGTAGTGGCTGTAGCCCTTGTAGAATGAGGTCTTATGTTCTGTGGAATTGGTTTTCCATGGTAGGAGTAACAGAATCTTATGCAATTTCCTATCCATTTGGAGATTGTCTGTTTGGAAATTGCTTTTCCTTCCCTTCCTGTTGCATAGGCTACCAAAAGCTGGTCAGTTTTTCTGTTACTTTTGGTTCTGTCCAGGTAGTAGCGTAACTGTCTATGTACATCCAAGGTATGCAGCATTCTTTCCCCCCTGTTTTGTGGATTGGGAAAGAAGGTAGATAGGTGGATTGCCTGGTTTAAAGACACTCTGGATACCACCTTAGGCATAAATGTAGGATTAGTTCTCATGGACACCCTATCTTGATGGAAGATTAGGAAGGGTTGCACTGCCATTAAGGCATGTAGTTCAAACCCTCCTTGCTGAGGTAATTGCCAGTAGGAAAGCAGTTTTCCATGACAGGTGTTGTAGATCTGCTGTTGCTGCTGGTTCAAACGGAGGGAGTGTCAACTTTTCTAGCACAAAGTTCAAGTCCCATGCTGGTAATGGTGGTTTCCTAGGAGGTTTTACATTCTTGATCCCTCTGAGGAACTGCCTGAGTAGAGGATGTGAAAAGACAGGTGGATCAAAGCTGTATTCTGCTGAAATAGCTGATGCATGTATCTTGATGGAGGAATAGGACAGGCCTGTATGTAGAAGCTCTGCCAAGTACTCCAGAATGTTAGCAATATCTATGTTCGACACATCTTTTCCTCTTTCAGTACTCCAAATGACAAACCTTTTCCATTTTCCTGCATAGTTCCTTCTTGTTGAAGGTCTGCGGGCTTCAAGGATAATGTCTTTAACCCTTTGGGAAAGGTCTGGGTTAGTTGCTGCTATGTGATGTTCCAGGCAGTCAGTTGCAAGGTTTTTAGGTTTGGATGCATGATGTTGTAGTTGTTCTGAGTTAACATCAAAGGCATCAGGGTATTGACCACATTTTCTCCCGAGACATGCTCCTCAGCAATGGGTACCAGTGTTGTCTTGGCCAGTTCGGAGCTATCAGGATTATCCTTGGACGTTCCTCTTTGATTTTCAGTAGTACCTTGTGCATCAAGGGAAGAGGTGGAAATGCATATGCTGTCAGGCCTTTCCAGCTGAAGGATAGAGAGTCCACCTTCCATGCAAGTGGGTGGAATGTCCTTGTGCAGAATTTTTGAGCTGGTGATTGAGTGGGGAAGCGAATAGATCTATTTGTGGCATTCCCCATTTCTTTGTGATGGCCTTGAAGATGTCCGGGTGTAGCATCCATTCGTGAGCATCCGAGGTGGTTCTGCTTAACATGTCTGCTAGGGTGTTCTCTTTTCCCGCCACAAATATTGCCTGTAACTGGATGTTGTAGCTGAGAGCCAGATTCCAAAGGTCCAAAGTCATTCTGCATAGGGGGTATGAATGAGTGCCTCCCTGTTTGTTGATGTACCACATGACTGTGGTGTTGCCTGTCCTTATCATCAAATGGCCTTCTTTGAGGAATGGTCTGAATTTTTGGATTGCCAGTTTTACTGCCAGCATTTCTTTTTGGTTTATGTGCAGGTGCAGCTGGTCTTGAGTCCACAATCCTTGTATGCATTTGTCCATCATGTGCGCCCCCCATCCTAGGTCTGAGACGTCCGTTGTGATGGTTTGGCTTGCTCGAAAGTTGTGGAAGGGTAAGCCTGGGTTTGACTGGCATGCTTGAGCCCACCATAGGAACTCCTGTTTTAGGCATGGGATTAGTGGTATTTCTGTTTCTAAGCTGTGCCTGTGCTGAGACCATAAATTCTTTAGGTACCACTGTAGCTTTCTCATATGCAGTCTGGCATGTGGGACCAAGATTATGCATGATGCCATGAAGCCCAAGGCCTGCAGAACTTTTCTTGCTGTTAGTTTGTTCTGCTTTGTTAATGCCAAGAAGTAAAGAGGGAGCTCTTTTTGTTTTTCTGCAGTTAGGAATGCCATTTGTTTTACTGTGTCCAATTCCACGCCCAAGAATGTTCTTGTTTGGGATGGTATCAGCCTTGACTTTTGTAAATTGACTGTGTATCCCAGGGCTTGTAGCAAGTAAATGACCCTTTGTAAATCTGCTGTCAGCTTGCTTTTGTTGTCCGCTTGTAACAGGCAGTCGTCCAGGTATGGATAAATTTGGATTCCCTGTACTCTGCAGTGAGCGATTACTGATGCCAGGCATTTTGTGAATACTCTGGGCGCAGTAGATAAGCCAAAGGGCAATGCTGAGAATTGATAATGCTCTGATCCTGCAAGAAATCTGAGGTATCTTCTGCAATTTGGTCGAATGGGGACGTGCAGGTATGCCTCCTTGAGATCTAGAGTTACCAGCCAACACTCCTTGCCCAGCATGGGAAGAAGTTGCTGTAGGGTCAGCATTTTGAATTTTGGGACAATGATGTATGTGTTTAAGATGGACAGGTCGAGAATAGGTCTCCAACTTTTCTCTTTTCTTGGCACTAGGAAGAGTCTGGAGTAGAATCCTTTGCCCTGTTCTGTTATTGGTACTCTTTCCACAGCTCTCATCTTTGTTAATTCCGCTTATCTGCTGCAGAGCTTCTATTTTTGATTTGGAGGCAGGTTTGGCATTCCTCGTTTTACTGGTAAGGTGTGGAAGTGGAACCGGTAGCCTTGGTCTATGGTTTGCAAAATCCACTTGTCTTTTGTGATATAGTGCCAATTTTTCAAAATAAGGCTAACTTTCCGCCTAATGGTGCTGCTATTTGCTCCCTGGTAGGTGGAGTCAGAGCCAAGTCACTGTGATTGTCCTGTTGCAGTGGCAGTGGTTGTGTCTGTGCCTCGGTTATTGCCTTGCCACTGTCGCCCTCTGTAGGCACCTCCTCTGGATTGATTTCTGCCTCTAGAGCGTCTATTCCTGCCCCTTTGGGATCTTGTGGAGTCAGGAAAGGACCAATTTTGGCAGGCCAGTTCCTGCTAAACCTTGGGAGCTGAACCTGTAAGAAATCTTTAACTGTTTGTACAGATTTTGCCTTTTCTTCCATTTTCTTCATTACCTGCTGGGCAGGTGTACCAAATAGACTGGCCTTATCCATAGGAGCATCTAATAGCTTTGCTTTAACATGATCCGGTAAGACCTGTTCTTTCAACCATGCATGCCTTCTTATCACTGTGCCAGTCATGGCTGATCTAAATGAAGCCTCCAGTGCATCATAGCCACATTTTAAGGAATAGTTACTAACCTGTTGGATGTTATTCACCATTTCTAATACATATTTCTTATCTAAAGATTCATCAGAGGACAGTTTTTAGTTAACTGATCAAGCATAAACTCTTGGTATTGGATCATATGAAACTGACAGTTTAAAGCTCTAGCTGAGAGAGTAGCAGAGGTGTAAACTTTTTCCCCATCTCTAAGGACCTGGATTCCCTTTCAGAAGGAATAGGGTTTTTGCTGTGGTCGAGGCTACTGCCTTAGGCCCCTGGGATATAGTTTTGGGGTCTGCAAGTGGGGCCTTGTATAGGTGGTGATGAGTGTCTGGCACCCTGTAAAATCTATCTGGTTTGGCAGGGGCTGGAGGTAAAGAATCAGGAGCAGTGCAGACATCATTAAATGCATCATGCACAACAGGCAGTACAGGAGGTATAGCTAAGGGCCTATGTTGTGGTAAGTGCAGAAAAGTCCTAAGCCTTTTCCTTGAATCTGAGAAATCTTGTCCCTGCCATTGGAATTGTTCTCTCATGGCATGTAAGGTTTCCCCAAAGGAAAATTCCTCTGGTGGAGAGGCAGCTGGAATGGATTCTTCAGCATCGGAATCTTCATAAGTAGAAAAAGGAGCCTCTGGCTGGTCTGTAAAGTCTGAGTCATCCGCAGAATCATCAGAGGACACTGGCTCGGGGGGCTCTGCTCTAGGTCTCTTTTCTGGGGGCTGAGAGGCCCTGTCTGGGTGAGATTGGGATCCCCTAATTAAGGATATTAAACCTTCTGCCAGAGTAAGCATTTGTGAACTAGAAGTGGGTCTGTGTGAGGGGGGCTTAACAGGCACTGATTTAGCAGATTTGGCTGCTTTAGCCCTGGCAAAGGCCTTAATAGACATGGCTGCAGGAGGCCTAGCAGCACCACGTGCTGGGGTAGAGACATCCAAAGGGATGGTGTCTGATAAATCACTAGGAACCACAGTTGTAGGCAAAATTTCTGAGGCCGATTCAAGTAAGGTAGCAGGAGCCTCAGTAGTAGTCATGGATTCGGCTGAAGATTGAACAGTTTTCTCGGTTTCGGCCGAAACCGAGACACTCGCGGCTGGCTTAACCGTGGTTTCGGCCGAAACCGCGGACCGCGAGTGTCGGTCTTTTTCTTTGCGTTTAACAATTTGGGTAGTCGGAGGATCCGACGGCATAATGTACGCAAAATCTGAGCCGAAAAACTGTTCAGCAAACTCCAACCGACGCCTAAGCGTTCGTCGGTTGACGGAAGCACAGGCCGAACAGGCTGCTACGTCGTGGTCTGGGCCTAAGCAAGGCAGACAATAAGAGTGGAAATCTTTATGAGGTATTTGTTTCCCACAAGTTAAACAGTTATTGACTTTTTCTGACATCAGCTGAGGCAAGAAAGAGTCCCCAACGGGGTACTTAAGTTTTTAGAAGTCTTCGAAGTAGTATTCGGTAGTAGTAATCTCTGGATCTGACCGACCGGCACTTGCGAACAGCTTCTGCTTCGGGCGCCACGCGGCAAGAAAGACTGAGGAAAATGGCGTCGGCTGATGCCTTTATACCCAAAGAACAGCAGAGATGACGTCGGGTGAAGTGCGACATCAGCCGAAGCCGGACCCAGACTTTGGAATCCGGCTGACCGAAGGGCTGCCTGACGACAGGACAACCCATTTGTTATGACTGCAGATGCATCCATGAAGGACATCAGGCAGTTAGGCATTGTGAGACACATGAAAGACAAGGCCTAAAAACCAAGGCTAAAGAGGTATGTAGAATATTACAGAGTTTTGGTATTAGGAAATAATTCAGACACAGTCAGTTAAGTTAGCTTTTGGACTGATATGCAAAAGGTCTTTCCAGTACAGACACTTTCATTTTAAATTATTCAGGAGAATCTGAATATATGTGCAAAAACTTTGGATTTTTACCAGCACTGTTAGTGTTATCCAGCTTTCTAGAATTTCTACAGACTGTTACTGTTTATCAGCACTGTTACTTGAGACAGTATTCTTAATCAAACTACAGCTTGTGCAGAATTTATTCTGAAAGGTACAAAACGATTTGGCCCATAAAGGACAGACTGGTACCTGTTCAGCACAAGTATGGGTAATTAGCAAATAAAGACATTCATTCCAGTCTTATTTCAGTTGCTGCCAGTTAATTCCAGTATACTACAGTCTTATCAATTTGTTGAATAATGTCAATATTATGCTAGCATGAAATCACTTAACTTTAAAAAAATATATTTTGAAATACTCGCAAAATGGAGCATGCAAAGTCTTTACACTGTGTCTGAGCATTTCTTTTTTCAGTTTAGTTTGACTTTTGGTGATATATGCTTGGGATTCTGTGAGTCAGTAAATAATGACTCGCAATTCTAATATAGATTCATATGTCATGGACAATTACAGAAGTGAAATGTACAAACAGGAAAATAAGGCAAGTATATTTGAAAATATAAAGGATGCTAAAAGGAAGGCAAATAAAGTTCTCAAAATGATACTGACAATGAAAACATACAACAATTTAAATGACTTGTACAACATATGAAAACAAGAATGACATGATTTAACTGAAGAAAATAAAAAAGAAGAGACTCGTAAGAAATTAATGTATTAGCTTAGGAGGAAGTAGTAGTTAAAGCCAAAGTTAAAACATTGGTGTTAAACAGCTGCATGGGGGGGTATTTTAAGGGATATGAAGGAAGATTAATGAAAAGGGGAACAAAGGAGGAAATGCAACTATAGACAATGATAACAGATTACAAATAAAGCTCTAAGGGCCTCCAAGCATGAAAAGTCAGCTGATGTCATAAATGAACCACTGTCTTACATAATTACTCAATGCTGTTGTTGTTGTGCCTTTCGGCTTTTCCCGGTTAGGGATCACCACAGCGGAACTCCGGCCCGCTAATGACTGGTAGTTGGTTTTTACGTGCCGAGTTACCAGCTCTGATGCACAACCTTCAACGAAGGTACGCCCATTCACGCATGTCTCCACGCAGAAGACGCTCTAGCTGAGAATCGAACCGGACAGCATCTTACTGTGAGGCAACAACGCTACCGCAGCACCACCACTGCGGCTACATAATTACTCAATAAGACTTGCAATTATACCTGTTAAAAGGAGACAAAAAAAAGAGGTGCCACTAAGATCCAAGATGTTACATTGCTGTAAGTTTGACTTTAGTAATGCAAAAGTCACTGGAAAAACACAGCAGTATACCTAGGTTGGGGTGAAGGGAGCAGCTGCCAGGGACACAGGGTGTTAGGGGATACAAGCAAGAGATGCCAATCAATATGTAGTGCAGTACTGCTATTCATTTCTGTACCAGCATTTCTGAATTTTGATACTGCTTTTCTGCAGTACTGAAGTGCTTTGTTGCTTCGCGTGTGGTATAAGTCATAGCAAGCCAATTGCTAGTTTTAAAAGTAGAAGCAGCCTTTTTTTATTACACCTCCAATGAGAAACAGAAAGGGACCTGGCTTGGTTTGCTGCTTACTCTGCAAGTGAGAAGTGCTAACCAGATAGGGAATGGACTGCTTTTTTGACTCTACAGCTCTTAGATTGACTGGGGAATTGCATTGGGTGCTAGATGAGCCAGCTACCATTCTGGAAAAACAGTGGAAGTTTACATTTCTTTCTTTTTGATAATGGTTTGAATTATAAGAATCAGTTATGAGTTATTACTGTCAAAAGAAAGATCTTAAACTAATTATGTATATTTTTGTGACAAAATAACTATGGAATCACAA